>NC_057795.1:70355073-70379922 GCF_018294505.1 Triticum aestivum
AATTTCTAGTAGAACCAATCATGCATATATATATCATCAATGTCTCACAAACCATCATATTAATTAATTCACACATACACACATGTATAGCTATATACAATTTCTCCTACATATGCATGTTGCCTTCGGAGCCAGTGGCATTATAGCCTAATTGGTGCCTTCGGAGCACGATGACAATTGGAAGTGGTTTTCATGGGGGCGGTAGCGGGTAATAGTATTCTCTCTTCGGATTTATGACCTGGTCGAGCAAAAATCCCGCTATTTCCTCTTGAAGTGCTTCTACGCGCTCCGTTTCTAGGAGCTTCGCCCGCACCTCTCTGAACTGTTAAGAAGGAGATCAATATGCATGTGTATTAGTTGTGTGACTAGATATCGATAATGGTGTAAAAATTGTGAATAGTGTTTTGACAAGCGTACCCATTCCTATCTTTGAGATCTGCTCCTTTCGGACGCCATCATGCGAATGTTCTCGCAAACGCAGAATGCACATAGATCAGTCCCCTGCGCCTGCTTCAGGGCCTTTACAAGAATGGAATTTAATCAGATAATAATTAATCAAGCATGATAATTAAAGAGATGGCAGCTAGCTAGCTATCTAGTACTACTTAATTACTTACCTTGGGTCTTCCCCATTTAAGCTTTTCTTTCCATTCGCCGTCTGTGACCCTGATGAACCTTGCCCAAGCCCTGCCCGCCGACAAAGAAAATGAATAAAGGGGTTATTAAATAGTTCATATCATGAAATGATGAACTAAATAGGCCGACATATATAATTAATAATGATTGAAATTACCTGTTGACTATCCCAAACAAGATGTTATAGTCAGTTTTTTCTTTGAGTAGTGAGTCCAGTATTTCAACTGTTTCGGCGTCAACTTTAATGATACACAAGACCCAGTGAAATCTGCATGCACACACGTTTGCATGTCTTAATTAAGCGGGCATATGTAAGCAAAAACATGTAGCTAGCTAGTAGGCAAAAACAGAGAATTTGTAGTACAAGACAGTGTGACTCACTGGAAGTTGTAAGGAAGTAGTATATCTTCATTGTATTTGAGGCGCTTCATGAACTCTAGCATGCTGTCCTCTACGGCCTTTTGATGACGTTCATCTATTTTCCATGTGTATTCATTAACGGTGTTTGGGTCAATGAACCCAATGCCATAGCGTCTACCTTTTCTCATTTCATACATCTTCATCCTGCATATAATACCACAGAAAAGAATATAGTGAGGATAATTACAGGTAATGATTGATCAAAAGGATCACTACAGCTAGCTTGAGACTTAAATTACAGAAAGA
Source organism: Triticum aestivum (assembly GCF_018294505.1). Lineage (NCBI taxonomy): Eukaryota > Viridiplantae > Streptophyta > Magnoliopsida > Poales > Poaceae > Triticum > Triticum aestivum. The sequence continues at coordinate 70,356,376 of NC_057795.1, forward strand.
AATCACTTATAGACAATAGAAACTGACGATAGATTTGTCGAGTGCGTCTTGATTGTATAACTGAAACAGTTCAGAATACTCAACGGACACAGCTTTCTCATGGTACTAATGCTCCTCCTTGACATTCACCATGAGGGACAATCGATCGGAAATCTTGGTAATGTTCATGTACCATTGATGCAATTCATACATTCTCGTTGGGAGGTTCTTGACCTTGTCTGGCTCAACCAAAGGTTGGCCCCGGACATATTTCCGTTTTATTTCATCCTCTCTAAGCACAGACATGGGCTCGATCTCGAGGAGTTGTCCAACAGTGATTTTGAGAACTTCAGCCTACATTATATGCTCCTCCGTTATTACCACATTGCCCACCTCAGGAACGTAAACTGTTTGCCCACAATAATATTGGGCGCGCGTACTGTCACGTGTTGTTGGCACAACAAGCGAGGGGATCGATTGTGCCGCCTGTTCTCCCAGCTGGGAATGGTTTTCCCGCATTTTTTGACAGTTGCTTCTTGTTTGCTCGATCTCGAGCTCGCCTCCTTACGTACACATGCTCGATTTAACTTCTAGCTGTGGCTCTCATAGTCTGTGTCAACAGGCTTGGGAGCTGGTGGTTGAGCCATACGAATGAAGTGGTCAATCGTTTCCTCAGGCACTTTCTCCCTTGGTAGCGTTGGCAGTTTCGGTGCAAAATGGGCTTCCACCTCGGACTTCGATATGGCTGCGATTTCCTCCTCGGACCTGTCATAAGCCCTCTGCGGAAGAGGCGTGAGGCTTGGACCATATTTATATCGCTTGCCTCCGCCTGTACTTCCTGTACTACCTCGACTCGTATCGCTACGCACCATAGCTGCGGGGTGTCTCTTCTATGATTGCTGAGGCGGCGGAGACGGCTGACGGGGCTGAGTTGGACGAGCGGGAGTGGCCGCCTGAAGCTGTGCCGGACATGGAGGAGGAGTGGCCTGAGGTTGTGCCAAACTTGGAGGAGGAGTGGATGTCTGACGCTGTGGCGGACTTGGAGGAGGAGGAGTGGCCTGACACTTTGCCGGACATGGAGGAGGAGTGGCCTGACACTTTGCCGGACTTGGTGGACTTGCAGGAGCCGGAGACTGCTGACTCGGTGGCGGACTTCCAGGAGGAGTCGGCTGACGCGGTGTCGGTGGCCTTCGAAAGATGATGCAATCCTTTTTCCATAGGATGATACGATGTTTGGCGTCTCCGAGAAAGCGCTCGTCGTCACCTCCAGGATAGTCAAGCTCTAGCTCCGAATATGGGTCCACCACCTCATCAACCAAGACACGAGCATAGCCCGCTGGAATCGGGTTGCAATGGAAGGTTGCCTCGGGGGGATTTGTAAAAGCAACGACATTCGCCACCTTCATGGATATGTTCTTTATTTTAACGTGTCGCTCGCAGCTAGTGTTCTCTGTGATGTCATCCACAGGGTATCTACCCAGCATTGCATCGTCCGGGGCGGAACCCACGGTGCTTCTCGGCATGGATGGGGCGGTGCTATCCAATGCTGGATCATTCGCTAGCTGCTGCAGCTGCTGAGACCCCCTTTGCTGGGTAAGTGAGTCGATCTGCTCCTGCTGCCGCTGGAATTTGACTACCAATTCCGCTTGACTTGCTTCTAGGCCTTGAAGGCGTTCATAGTCCTGCTTCCTCTGCTCCTCCTCCATCTTCCTCTTCTTCTCCTCCACAATCTTCTTTCTCGCACGGGTTCTGTAGTCGGTGCTCCAGTCTGAGAACCCCTCATACCACGGAATAGCGCCCTTGCCTTGTGTTCTTCCCGGGTGTTCAGGATTTCCCAAGGCACACGTAAGCTTGTCGTTCCCTCTGTTGGGCTGGAACACCCCCGATCGTGCCTCTTCTATTGCAACAAGTATCACATCGTCGGCTCCCTTCAGACTTGCCCTCGTCGAAACATTGCCTGTCTTCGGGTCCAACTCCCCCCATGCGCATAGAACCAAGTCCTGACCCTGGGGGGCCAGCTCTTAGTAACCGGAGTGGCACCTGCATCCTCCATCTCTTTCTCAGACTTATCCCACTTAGGCATTGCCACCGCATAGCCACCTGGCCCCAGCTTATGGAACTTATCCTTTTTTCGGCATTCTTCTTGTTTATTCTCGACCGTTCCTTAGCTAATTCCGAATCCTTGAATTTCACGAAATTGTCCCAATGAGCACGTTGGTTCTCTAGTGTTCCCTCGAATACTGGAGTCTTCCTTCCTCCCTTGACGTACTTGTCCCATTCACGATTCTTGTGGTTCTTGAATGCAATCGCCATCTTCCTAAGAGCAGTGTCCTTGACTTTCTACACATCTGCTTCTGTGAAATGATCTGGTAGGGTGAAATGTTCCATGAGAGTATCCCAAAGCAGATCTTTTTGATTCTTGTCGACAAAAGTAACATCTGGACGTGGAGCAGCGTCCTCTTTGCCTTTTTGTCTTTTGTCTTTTGCTGGCTCTCTCCATTCTTGAAGGGAGATCGGGAGTTGGTCCTTCACAAGAACTCCGCACTGACGAATGAACTTGTCCGCAATGTTCTTAGGCGCTAATGGTTCGCCATTAGGTCTGACTGCCTCGATATTGTACTTTAAGCCCTCCTTCAACTTTTTGTTCGGGCCTCGTTTCGTCCTTTTGCCTGAAGATTTGCTCGATCCGGATGGCTGAAAGAACAAAGATCGATTCATTAATATATCTTCAAGTCATTCAAAACATGTGATGATCACTAGATACCTCCTTATATAAATATATATACCTCGTCGGTCTTTGTTGTTTCAGGATCAACATGTTCTTCATCATCGTCATAATCGTAGTTCATGACTTCATCAATTCGGTCGTCGCAATCGAATATCATATCACCCTCTCTGGTGTTGTTTAGAAATTCAGAGCCGTCATAATCTTCTTCATTCTGATCATCATCTGGCCCGCGTATCATATCGAACATGGTCTGTTCTCCGTCTCTGTCGGTATTGTCTGCCATAGCTTTTATTTAACTAATTCAAAAGAAATATAAAACAATTTAGTATTCAAATTACATCGTCTCGAATAATAGATATAATCTCGAATACTTCGTCTAGAATAATAGATATAATCTCGAATACATCGTCTCGAATAATATATAATATTGAATAGTACATCACTGGCTAGCTAATTAAAGATCGAATACTACAGAAGAATCTTGGACACTCGCAGTACCTGCGGCGCGGGCGGTGGACACCCAAAGAGAAGGAACCCTCACAGGATCATAGCTGAAGTGAGATCCCCGAAGATACTGCCAAGTATTGGAGAACCTGCCGCCCTCTAACGCAACCATGTAGCGATGGACGTGCTCGTCCTCCTCCCTGACACGTGCCACCAAACGAGAACAGGGTCGACGACGGGACCCGGGGCCGGGTTCCTCATCAAGCGGCGCGCCCCTCCAGGCAGCACCTCCCAGTGCCAGCCCGGCGGAGCCCAGTCCCAGACATGGGTCGGCTGGACATCGTCGCGGACGGGTCGACAGCGAGGATGCGGGCCGGGCATCGTCGAGAAAAAATACTAGCTATATGCCCGCAAAAAGTAATATTTTTTTAATGACTGGATTTTGATAACTAAAATTTCTAACATTTCTACTATTTCAAAAATCTATATACTATTTCATACTAATTAAGCATCTAACACTAAAAACAGAAAACACAACTTCTATACATCCATTAAAAAACTGAAAAACAACATTATATAAAAAATTTCCATACTAATTAAACACTAATTATATCCATCTAACATGCATTCATACATATATAATAGTGAAAAAATAATAATCTAAATAATCTAAACTAATTAAACATACAAAATACGTATATACTAATTAAACACTAAATAATCTAAACTTATTAAACATACAAAATACATATGTACATGTGTGTGTGTGTGTGTGTGTGTTCATGCATGCTTGTGTGTGTGTATGGGCTCGGGGAGGGGCGGCGCCCATGGTGGCCGCCGGGGCGAGGGAGAGGCGTTAGAGGGGGAGAGCTCACAGCGGGCGACGGCGACGGCAAGGCGATGGCCGAGGCGGCGACGGCGGGGACGGCGCGACGGGGACGGGGACGGCGCGACGGGGACGGGCCCAGGGCGACGATGGAGACGAGGGCGGCGACGGGGATGGGGGCGGCGACGGGGATGGGGGCGGCGACGGAGACGAGCGGCGACGGAGACGATCGAGGGTGGCGGCGATGGCGACGGAGACGGAAACAGAGGAACAAACAGAGAGGGAAACTGAAATTTTCGTAGCTGTTGTATATATAGAAGGCACCTTTAGTACCGGTTGGAGCCACCAACCGGTACTAAAGGCCTGTTTTGGCCAGGCCAAGCGGTGGGAAGTGACACCCTTTAGTACCGGGTGGTGGCACAAACCGGTACTAAAGGCCCCCCCTTTAGTACCGGTTTGTGCCACGACCCGGTACTAAAGGGGTCGCGCTGCCACCCCAAAGTTTAGTCCAACCTCGCCGGGCGAAGGGCAGCCGCACTGGTTTATAAACCCAGCCACGGCTACCACTTCGAACTCCTCTATATAGCTAGCAGGCTTGTGGCCTAAACTCTGCGCGCTGCCCTGTGAGTCTGCTGGGCCTTTAAGGCCTGTAATTACACACCTGTGGCCTATCAGGCCCACAGGGCAGCGCCCCAATTTTTTTATAGTTTTCTTTTCTGCTTTATTTTCTTCTATTTATTTTTGTGTAGTTTTTTGTATAGTTTTTTCTTTTCTATTATATTTATTTTCTTCTATTTATTTGTGAGTAGTTTTTCATCTAGTTTGCCAAAATTCAACATTTTCAGAGTTCATTTTGTAGTGATTTTCAATTTCACGGTTGAAAAATAGCAAATATAATTTTTTTTCTTTTCTGCTTTATTTTTTCTTCTATTTATTTCTGAGTAGTTTTTTCTTTTCTGCTATATTTATTTTCTTCTATTCATTTTTGAGTAGTTTTTTTCTTTTGAGCTATAGTTTTTCCTTCTTTTCTGCTATTTTTTCTGTTAGTGCCCGTAGTTTTCAAATTTGAATAGTTTAAATTTTGAATTATTTGAAATTAGTGTGAATTTGTTTGCACATAAAATTTCTTCGCGTTTCAAATGCCAAAACACATAACTACCCTAACTATTACCGAGATTCCCCTCTCGGTGCAAAACACAGAAGAACGTGATGATAGCTAGTGAAGCCGATCACATCCCAGATCTTTGGGTGTGAAACTTTTTCTTCGCGTGTGTCCCTTTGCACCTTAACCATGGAAAATCTTCATCATTTAACGGGATGCTCGGGTGAATATTCACTGTGAATGGAGCAATTTCATCAAACTTTTCATAATCTTCTGACTTTTCTGTCTTGTCATCCACTCCCACGATGTTTCTCTTCCTAGAACGAACTATGTGCCGCTTTGGCTCATCGTACGATGCATTCGCTTCCTTATCTTTTCTTTTTCTTGGCTTGGTAGACATGCCCTTCACATAGAAAACCTGTGCCACATCATTGGCTAGGACAAATGGTTCGTCTGCATACGCAAGATTGTTGAGATCCACTGTTGTCATTCCGTACTGCGGGTCTTCCATTACCCCGCCTCGTGTCATATTGACCCATTTGCACCGAAACAAAGGGACCTTTAAACCACGTCGATAGTCAAGTTCCCATATGTCATGTATATAACCATAATATGTTTCCTTTCCCGTCTTGGTTTCTGCATCAAAGCGGACACCACTGTTTTGGTTGGTGCTCTTCTTATCTTGGGCGATCGTGTAAAATGTATTACCATTTATCTCGTACCCTTTGAAAGTCATTATATTCGAAGATGGTAACTGGGACAGCAAGTACAGGTCATCTTCAATAGAGGTGTCATGCATGGTACGTGTCTGCAACCAGCTGGCGAAACTCCTGGTTTGCTCACGTGTAATCCAGTCATCAGACCGCTCCGGGTGTTTGGAGCGTAGCAAATTCTTGTTTTCATCCATATACGGAGCCACCAAGGCGGAATTCTGTAGAACTGTGTAGTGTGCTTCAGTGAGAGAATGTCCGTCCATACATATTATTTGTTCCCCTCCTAGCGTGCCTTTTCCATACAGTCTGCCCTTATGCCGCGATTCAGGAACACCAATCGGCTTAAGGTCAGGAATAAAGTCAATACAAAACTCAATGACCTCCTCATTTTGATGGCCCTTGGAGATGCTTCCTTCTGGCCTAGCACGGTTATGAACATATTTCTTTAAGACTCCCATGAACCTCTCAAAGGGGAACATATTGTGAAGAAATACAGGACCCAAAATGTTAATCTCTTCGCACAGGTGAACTAGGACGTGTGTCATGATGTTGAAGAAGGATGGTGGGAACACCAACTCGAAACTAACAAGACATTGCACCAAATCATTCTGTAACCTTGGTATGATTTCTGGATCGATTACCTTCTGAGAGATTGCATTGAGAAATGCACATAGCTTCACAATGGCTAATCGAACGTTTTCCGGTAGAAGCCCCCTCAATGCAACCGGAAGCAGTTGCATCATAATCACGTGCCAGTCATGAGACTTTAGATTCTGGAACTTTTTCTATGCCATGTTTATTATTCCCTTTATATTCGACGAGAAGCCAGGCGGTACCTTAATACTAAGCAGGCATTCAAAGAAGATTTCCTTCTCTTCTTTGGTAAGAGCGTAGCTTGCATGACCCTGATGTATGCCGTCTTCTCCGTGCATACGTTGCTGGTCCTCCCATGCCTCAGGTGTATCTTTTGTCTTCCCATACACGCCCAAGAAGCCAAGCAGGGTCACGCAAAGATTCTTCATCACGTGCATCACGTTGATTGCGAAGCGGACCTCTAGGTCTTTCCAATATGGCAGGTCCCAAAATATAGATTTCTTCTTCCACATGGGTGCGCGTCTGTCAGCGTCCTTTGGAACAGGTTGTCTGCCAGGACCCTTTCCAAATATCACCTTCAAATCCTTGACCATATCATGTACATCAGCACCAGTACGGTGGCGAGGCTTCGTCCGGTGATCCGCCTCACCTTTGAAATGCTTGCCTTTCTTTCTTACGGGATGCCTGCTCGGAAGAAATCGACGATGTCCCAGGTACACATTCTTCTTAAAACTATTCAAATATATACTGTCGGTATCATCCAAACAGTGCGTGCATCCGTGGTATCCCTTGTTTGTCTGTCCTGAAAGGTTACTGAGAGCAGGCCAATCATTGATGGTCACGAACAGCAATGCCTTTAGGTCAAATTCTTCCTGTTTGTGCTCATCCCATGCACGTACACCTGTTCCATTCCACAGTTGTAAGAGTTCTTCAACTAATGGCCTTAGGTACACATCAATGTTGTTGCCGGGTTGTTTAGGGCCTTGGATGAGCACTGGCATCATAATGAACTTCCGCTTCATGCACAACCAAGGAGGAAGGTTATACAAACATAGAGTCACAGGCCAGGTGCTATGGTCGCTGCTCTGCTCCCCAAAAGGATTAATGCCATCTACCCTTAGACCAAACCATACGCTCCTTGCGTCATCTGCAAACTCCTTCCCGTACTTTCTTTCGATTTTTCTCCACTGCGACCCGTCAACGGGTACTCCCAACTTTCCGTCTTTCTTACGGTCTTCTCTGTGCCATCGCATCGCGTTGGCATGCTCTTTGTTTTGGAACAAACGTTTCAACCGTGGTATTAGAGGAGAATACCACATCACCTTGGCAGGAATCTTCTTCCTGGGGCGCTCGCCCTCGACATCACCATGCTCATCGCGGCTGATCTTATAGCGCAATGCACCACATACCGGGCAAGCGTTCAAATCCTCATACTCACCGCGATAGAGGATGCAGTCATTAGGGCATGCATGTATCTTCTGCACCTCTAACCCTAGAGGGCAGACAACCTTCTTTGCTTCGTACGTACTCTCGGGCAATTCATTGTCCTTTGGAAGCATATCCTTTATCATTACCAGCAACTTTCCAAATCCCTTGTCAGATACACCATTCTATGCCTTCCATTGCAGCAATTCCAGTGTGGTGCCCAGCTTTTTCTTGTCACCTATGCAATTCGGGTACAACAATTTTTTGTGATCCTCTAACATGCGCTGCAACTTCTTCTTCTCCAAATCACTTGCACAGTTTCTCTTTGCATCGGCAATGGCCCGACCTAGATCATCAACGGGCTCATCTGATGCCTCCTCTTCAGCTTCTTCCCGCATTGTTGTATCATCGTATTCAGAGAACCCATGGCCAGGATAGCTGTCGTCGTCCTCTTCTTCTTCATTGTCTTCCATCATAACCCCTCTTTCTCCGTGCTTGGTGCCAACATTATAGTGGGGCATGAAACCGGACTCAAACAGGTGGACGTGAATGGTTCTTGACATAGAGTAATTGCGACCATTCTTACAGCCAGCACATGGACAAGGCATAAAACCATCCGCCCGCTTGTTTGCCTCGGCCGCAAGCAGAAAAGTATGCACGCCCTCAACGAACTGGGGAGAGAATCGGTCATCGTACATCCATTGCCGGCTCATCTTCATTACACAACACCGAATAGACCAAATTAATACAAGTTCATACATAAAGTTCATACAACACTTAAATGCAACAAACAAATAACTCTCTAGCTAAAGCATTTAAATGCAACAACAAATGCGATCAAGATCGCAACTAAGGTAACAATTGATCCAACAGCATAATGATACCAAGCCTCACTATCGATGGCATCTTTTCTAATCTTTCTAATCTTCAAGCGCATTTTCTCCTTCTTGATCTCGTGATCATCGACAACATCGGCAACATGCAACTCCAATTCCATCTTCTCCCCCTCAATTCTTTTCAATTTTTCTTTCAAGTACTCGTTTTCTCTTTCAACTAAATTTAACCTCTCGACAATAGGGTCGGTTGGAATTTCCGGTTCACATACCTCCTAGATAAAAATATCTATGTCAACTTGATGGGCATAATTTTTCATAAACACGAAATGCAACAAATAGTTTTAAAAGAGAATATACCACATCCGAATCATAACAAGGACGAGGGCCGACAGGGACGGATATCAAAATCATGGCACTATGTATAACAAATAACGTACGGGTAAGATAATTATTATACGAGTAACTATATACCCAAATCACACAAACATCATTTTTTTATATAAAATTTCATGAACAAGAGGCTGACCACAAGGTGGTGCCGGCGACGGGACGGTGCGGGCGATCGATGGTGGTTACAACGGAGATGTAGAAGGCACTAAGTAAACCACACCTATATATTCAAACTAAGTGTTATTTTAACCTCAAATTGCATATAAATCAAATACTAGCACATATATATATTTCCTCCCAAATTACTAAACTCACAAATTAATAACTATATAAAGCATTGCAAGAGCTAATTTAGTAATGAGAGATGAAAGGACAAAGTTGCTAACCTTTGTGATCATTTGAATGGATGGGGGCCTTCAAATCTTGACAAATTTTGGGCAAAATGTGTGATGAGCTCGAGAGGAAGAGGGGAAGAACAAAGAGGAGAGGGGAAAGGGGAAGAACAGAGCGAGCTCGGGTGGACGAAGGGTTTATGTAGGACGACCTTTAGTACCGGTTCGTGCCAAGAACCGGTACTAAAGGTGCTGGAGGGGGCCCAGACTGACAACATCCTGCCACCACTCTCATTAGTACCGGTTCGTGGCACGAACCGGTGCTAAAGGTTAGCCATGAACCGGTACTAATGAGAGCGGCCCGGCTAGCAATTGGAACCGGCACTAATGTATACATTTGTGCCGGCTCAAATACAAACCGACACTAATGTGCTTCACGTTTGACCCTTTTTCTACTAGTGCATGTTAAAAGCGTCGAATCATGAGGGACTGATGCGGGATACACAACAGCAGTACTTTGATGTAAGAACATGGTATGATATATAGATACAATGTATTCTAGACACAGAAAGCCATGTCATATGCACATGTATAACGTATAAACTCAGCAGATGCAATTTAATCAAAATAGAAGAAATACAGGCTAGACAACATATGCAACATGAAACCAATTATCACAGTGTCAACTTAGAGCAAGCACCTGCGATGGTGGACTATGGGAGATGAACTCATCATGTAGACTTGGGACTTCAACCTCATTAGCAGTAGCAGTGGAAAATCTAGAGAGTCTCTGTTTGCGTCGGTGCGGAGGACAACCAACATCCCCTAACTTACTCTTTTCCTTGCTATTTTCTGATATTGCCTTATGAAGTGAAAACCACAAGAAGATGAATAAAATTAGCTCTGCATAACTGGTTGATGCATGATACAGATGAACACTACTTTGATGTAAGGCAAGCGCAGGATAGGAGGATGGAATATATACAAAAAAGACAATGTTTCATATTCACACGTACGATAGGAGGATGGAATATGTATGGGAAAACAGTAAGCGGAAGGCATTTCAACAAATTTAGAAGAAATGAAAGCTAGGCACCATATGAACATGCAACCAATATTACTCTATCAGGTAAAAAGTGTCTTGTCGTAAGTGCCATTTCAAGAAATTAGAAGCAGTACAAGCTAGAAGACAATGCAAGATGCAACCTACATCACAGTCCCAAGTTAAATGTGTCTTATGGGTAAGTGATCGTTGCAGGTATAAGTTGTAAGCTACGCAGATGCAATTCAACATAATCAGAAGCAATACAAACTAGAAATCATACGGAAAACGCAACCACATATAACAGTTCCAAGTAAGAGCAAGTACCTGTGATGGTGGAGTAGGGGATATGTGCTCATCATGTACACGTATGTTCTAGAAACAGGAACACGTGTGATATTCACAGGCATTATGTGTAAAGTAAGAAGATGCAATTCAAGTTAGAAGAAATACAAGCTAGACATCATACGTAACATGCAACCACATATAATAGTGCCAAGTTAGAGCAAGAACCTATGATGTGTAGTAGGGGAGATGTGCTCGTCATCTACATAGCTGCGTTGACTGTCCAGGCTTGTGTTGTCTTGCGAATCTTGTTGGGAGGATGGCGGAGTAGAATCTGTAGTGACCCCCTGTTTGAGTTGCTCTGAAGGACAACCATCATCCACTGTCAGACTAATTTCCTTCAGCTGTAATGATTTTGCATTGTGAAGTCAAACCGATAAGAAAAAGGAATAAAATTCGCTATTCAGAACTCATTCATGCATGATACTGATGAACACTACTTGGATGAAAGGCAAACACATGATGCGAGGATGAAATATGTATGAAAAACAGGATGGCATGACATATTCACACCTATGATGTGGTAACTAAGCAGAAGGAATTTCAACAAATTAGAAGCACTGCAAGCTAGACACCATATGAAAGATGCAACCAATATCACTATGCCAAGTTCAAACTGTATGGCGTTTCAACAAATTAGAAGCAGTACAAGCTAGAAATCAGATGCAAGACACAACCAATATCACAGTGGCGACTTAAAAGTGCCTTATCATAAGTGACTGATGCGGGATATGCAAGAACATAGTGTGATGAAGAAACAGGAACACATGTCATATTCACGGGCATTATGTGTAAAGTAAACAGATGCAATTCAATAAAGTTAGAAGCAATACAAGCTAGACATCATACACACATTGCAACCACATATAATAGTGAGAAGTTAGAGCAAACACTTGTGATGGTCGAGTAGGGGAGATGTGCTCATCATCTACACAGCTATGTTAACTATCGAGCCTTGCGTTGTCTTGCGAATCTTGATGGCAGGATGGCGGAGTAGAATCTGTAGAGAACCTCCATTTCAGTTGCTCGGAAGGACCACCATCATCCAATGCCTTGCCAATTTCCTTCAGCTTTATTGATTTTGCATTGTGAGGTCATACCGACAAGAAAAAGGAATATAATTCGCTCTTCAGAACTCATTTATGCATTGTACTGACGAACACTACTATGATGAAATGCAAAGTCATGATACGAGGATGGAATATGTACGAAAAAATGGACGGCTTGACATATTCACACCTATGAAGTGGTAACTAAACAGAAGGCACTTCAACAAATTAGAAGCACTGCAAACTAGACACCATATGGAAGGTGCAATGAATATCACTCCGCCAAGTTAAAATTGTCTCGTCATAGGTGGTGTTTATCAAACTAGAAGCAATACATGCTAGAAATCATATTCAAGACGCAAACCAATATCACACTGTGAATTTAAAGGTGTCCCATCATAAGTGATTGATGCAGGATACACAATAAGAGTAGTTTCATGTATGAACATGGTGTGATAGATAGATATAGTATGTACCAAAAACAGGAAAGCATGTCGTATTCACATGTATCATGTGTAAGCTAAGCAGATGTAGTTTACACTAATTAGGAGCAATACAAGCTTGACGCCATACACAACATGCAACCAGATATCACACTGCCAAGTTAGAGCAAGCACCTTGGATGGTGGAGTAGGGGAGCGGAGACTTGGACCTTGTAATGCACTATCAGTACAAGGAGAATCAGTATAGATTCTCTGTTTACGTTGTTGCAGAGGACCACCATCATTGCCTTCCTTACTGTTTTCCTTCCTCTTTCTTGATTTTGCCTTGTCAAGTCAAATCCTCAAGAAAAAGGAATAAAATTTTCTCTTCGGAACTCATTGATGCATGATACTGACGAACACTACTTTTAGAATCAGTGCTTGAACTAAGCACAAGGTGCTTGAACTTGTTTGAATCAGTGCAAGCTAGAAACCGTATGAAGATGAAACCAATATCACTCTGTCAAATTAAAAGGGTTCCCTAACAAATGTATTTGACCAAATTAGAAGCAATACATGGCAACAGGGAAGAAATAATATGCAATATGCAACGAATAAAGGTGACTCATCGTAAGTGATTGATGCAGGATACAGAAGAGAGGTAGTTTCATGTAAGAACAAGGTTAACACATAGATGCAGTGTGTACTAAAAATAGGAAGACATGTCATATTCACAAGTATAGTGTGTAAACTAAGCAGATGCAATTTACCCTAATTAGAAGCATTACAAGCTAGACACCGTATGCAACATGCAACCACATATCACACTACGAAGTTAGAGCAAGCACCTGTGATGGTGGTGTAGGGGAAGTGCGTTCTTGATGTACAGAGCTACGTTCAATATCTTCATTTAGGCTTGCTGTTTCTTGAGAATCATGTGGAGAGGATGAAATTGCATTCTTTGTAAGAGTAGTGCGTCTCATATTAACCCACGCGCGTGACTATCTCATCATAAGCGATAGATACAGGATACACAAGAACAGTAGTTTGATGTAAGAACGTGGTGTGATAGGCAGATGTAGTATGTACCAATAACAGGAAGGCATGTCATATTCACATGTATAATGTGTAAGCTAAGGAGATGCAATTTAACAAATTAGGAGCAATACAAGCTAGGCACCATATGCAACATGCAACCAGATATCACACTGCCATGTTAGAGCAACCACCTTGGGTTGTGGAGTAAGGGAGATGAGATTTCGAACTAGCACTGCAGTATGAGTAGCAGGAGAATCTGCAGAGATCATCTGTTTCAGTTGCTCCAGAGGACCACCATCATTCCGTGCCTTCGTCCTTTCAGATTTTGCCTTGTCAAGTAAACACACAAGAAAAAGGAATGAAATTCGCACTTCCAAATTCTTTGATGCATGATACTGACGAACACAACTTTTATGTATGGCAACCACATTGTAGGAGGATGGAATATGTATGAAAAACGCTAAGGAGAAGGAATTTCAACAAATTGGAAGCAATGCAATCTAGACACCTTATGAAAGATCCAACCAAAATCACTCTTCCAAGTTAGATGTGTCTCATTATAAGTGGCACATCAACAATTAGAGGCAATACATGTTTGAAATGATATGCAAGATGCAACCAATATTACACTGTCAACTTGAAGGTGTATCGTCAGAAGTGATTGATGAGGGATACACAAGAAAAGTAGTTTGATGTAAGAACATGGTTAATAGAAAGACGTAGTATGTACCAAATACAGGAAGGCATTTCATATTCACAGGTATAATGTATTAACTAAGCAGATGTAATTTACCCTAATTAGAAGCATTACAAGGTAGGCACCATATGCAACATGCAACCACATATCACACTATCAAGTAAGAGCAAGCACCTACGATGGTGGTGTGGGGGAATTGCGGTGATCAACTAGAGAGCTATGTTGACTATCTTCATTTAGCCTTGCTGTTTCTTGAGAATCATGTGGGGAGGATGACACTACACTCTTTAAACAATTAGGGCGTCTCATAGTAACCCACCCGGGTTATTGTATCATCATAAGTGATTGACGAGGGATACAAAAGAACATTAGTTTGATGTACGAACATGGTTAATAGACATATGTAGTATGTATCAAAAACAGGAAGGCATGTCATTATCAAAGGTATAATGTGTAAAGTAAGCACATGCAATTTAACCAAATTGGAAGCAATACAAGCTAGACACCATACACAACATGCAATCACTTTTGACAGCGTGAAGTTAAAGCAAGCACCTGGGATGGTTGTGTGTGGCAATTGAGATCATCCACTGCAGAGCTACATTTACTGTCTCCAACTGCTGACACTGCACCCATTAAAGCGCTGAAATGCTTAGTGCTTATCTTCGAATTACACTGGAGCGACTTCTGTCTTTTCTTTTCTACATTCATCAACACTGCATCAGAGTATGAAATACCCATGCATAAAAAAACAATAGTGTGAGTATGGGTGAAGTGTGTGCACAATTAGTACAGTGTAAAGGTAGTAGATAGCAGGTCAGTGAGAAATAAATGATGGGAGACATATGATAGCTCTACAACATGCATGGCACACTAAATTACTACAAGATTCTATGAAAATAACAGTCGACAGAAAAAAATAGGTCAGTCGATTTTTTCTGCACCGTCCGATGTACAAAGAACGGGCAGATCGCCTTCATCTACCTCCAGCCAGTCAGTGCTGACGATCTTCCTTGAAATGCTAGCGACCATCGTCCTAGTATACCTCCCCTGCCCGTGCCCTCCCCTCGACCTCACCGCACTGTCGTGCTTGGCACCACCCCCCGTCCATCCATTCAAGCCCCGTCGACCTCCAGATTGGGCGAAAGCAGCTCCTGCACCCAACACCCCTATGATAGACACCGATGCGCCGCTTCCCCAGGGAACAGGCGGACTAGGTGCTCCGCGTGCCTAAGCGGGTGCTACTTCTTTTAGTTACGGTTCGACTGACCCTGAATTGAAATCCAGGCGGGCTACTGACCTCTAGCAAAGGTGAAATAGTAAAGGGAGGAAACCTTGTGCATTTAGTATCACGAAGAAGATGCTGTAAGAAGCGCTCAACTAGTTTCTTTCGTGGGATGAATATGGTGTGCTCAGAGATGTAAGATTTGCATGAATAAGGGAAGAGGAGTTCCTCTTTCTACTGGCAGTGCTGTGTCCTCCTTCTGTTTTTCCAACGATCTTCTTATGGTTCGCTGGAAACGAGATGTTGTGGAGGACGGTGGAGCCTTGGACGAACCCATGGCCAAGTTGTTGAGTGTGGTGTGGTGGTCGTCTGTCGGTGGCGGGGAACTAGATCCGAGGCGGCAAACGACGACGTAGCGAGAATAGCTCCGGTGCGGTGGACGGTTGCGAAAGTGGAGCGGCAGCAGTGAGGCGCAGGTCGGTGTGGTCGGAATGGTTCTGGTACGGCGCTTGTTTCGGTATGAATGGGGAAACAGAGGGAGGCGGGGAACTAAGGGGGAACAATGTTTCGGTTTGAGACGCACTTGTTGGAAATTTGGGGAAAGTTTCAAACTTTGCCCCCATCTAAAATTTTGGACATATTGCGGGTTGGGGGTAGGACCGTAATCTCAGGTGTCCCAAATGTGTGCGGGATAGATTTTGGCCGAGTGCATGGGCGTTTAGGCACCCACGGCGTATGAATGCTTCTCGGAGGCGGTTGAGACTGGAGTCTTGGTGAAGTTACAAACCTACCCCGGTTTAGACCTTTGGACATCGTGCCGATAGGCTACACGGGCCAGAGTCAGGACAGTAATTTCATACCACCAAACATTAGTCTCGCGCAGTTTCGGGTGACCACGGGCCTATTTGGCGCTTCGTTCAATATTTGGGAGCAGAAGCATTAACATTTTCGGTTCTCTTGAATTGAACTTTCAGGATTTGTCAAATTTCACAAATCTTTACTCTTGAAAATCCTAAAGCTACGATTATTTTGGAATGGAGGGGGTACATTTGAATATACATTGTACATGAGTATATATTAAAAAATATGCAACTTACCTCAGTTCATGCATGGTTCCAGATATAATCTCCTTGGTTGCAAAAAAAAAGTTAGATATGCGTATGAATATATATAGCATGTTCAAACTCAT
Organism: Triticum aestivum; assembly: GCF_018294505.1. NCBI lineage: Eukaryota > Viridiplantae > Streptophyta > Magnoliopsida > Poales > Poaceae > Triticum > Triticum aestivum. The sequence continues at coordinate 70,372,752 of NC_057795.1, forward strand.
AACAAAGATTGATGCCCCCTTTTACATCTGATTTACAAATGCCATTATCTCGGGTTCAAGTAGATGAATGCACTTCCTATGAATTCGAATCTTCGAAACCCCCTTTATGTTGAATTCGACATGTATTCTATTTCGTAGCAAGCAATTTGGAATGTATCCATGCAAGTGACAAATGTATAAAGTGCTTCACACTAACAACAAGGAGTGCACTAATTAATGTTTATATATGCCTGTATTTCAAACCGCCCTCACTCTATGGATCGATAATATGAAATAAACACATGCACATGCTAGAATTCAATAGAGTATGGGTGTCTGATAGACCGATTTTCGTCCATATGCAATTTGCAAAATTCATGATCTCATCCAAAAATAATAATGCCATTTATATTTTAACTTAATGCATAGAACCGCCTTTTATACGTAGATGCACTATGCCTCGGCCCGTTCTCACAAACGCGTTATATATCTCTCTATCTAACACATAAGTGCACACGCTTTATATGCATCGGCATTTCTCTTTCACACATGCTCACAATCTCTCTCAGGGTGTCGGAGTGTCTCACGCACATGCTCTCTCTGTTTCTCTCTCTCTTCGTGACTACTATGTACCACTCTTTTCACTAATCTCAGTTGGAAAACACTATTTCTCTCACATGCATATATACACACGCACGGTCTCTACTAGCCATCTATACGCACATATATGTGCCTACGTGTTTCCCGCACACACATTATCTTTATGCCTCTCTGGCACACATTGCCCCCCTAGACACACCTCTCTCTTAGTAGTTGGCAGATATGATTTCATCATATCATTCAGTAGGATATCCCTGACTGTTAGGCTGGATGGTAATACGAGGCAAAGTTTTACCCTAGTTCGGACCATTGCAGTTGAAGAAAGAGCCTACTCCTGGTACCGTATATTAGTGATAGGGGTGTGTACAAAGTACACGTGAATACCAGTCATTGTGCGTGTGTGTATACTATCGACGAACTAGCCCCCAAGCTTCTATAACATACTAGGCCTAGGGTTACAAATCATATATAGTAGGCTTATCACCAGTGGGGATAGAGTCCTCCGCAACTCTGGTAGCTTCGTGTTGTATGCCGAGTCCTCCACATGGGTCTTCGTATAACCCATCTTGATGCAGCGTATATGTGGCGCAGGATGGAACCGACCCATGAGTCTTCATGTTAACCCACCACAACTAGAAATGATGTGCCCACCACACCACACACGCAATCGGGCACTAAGAAAATAAGCATATACAATAGTACAACAATATCTAGCTCACGATACGTCACCATATTTTGTTGATGACACTAACGGACTTTGCATTTGATGCGTGCTCCGTATTTTGTTGACGAAACTTACGGTCATTGTATTTGAAGCGAAAGCACGATATGGTCACTGGACTTCAGAATAAGCTGATCACGGTCACCACATACATTTTGTCGTGCTAACCAACATGTGGTTGGATGGTTAGGAGGACAGTGCTTTGTCGAGCCCAGCAAGGTTGAAGTCCCGGTGTTCGCATCTATCTTGTGTTAATTTCAGTATTTTCCGGCGATGTGCGTTCAGTGGGAGGAGACGTTCCACTCGACTACGAGGCACCTATGGTGACTTCGTAAAATCTCAAGATCATATATGCTGGCCCACTCTCTCAAAGGTGCTCATAGGGGTAGGCTCCGCATATGTGTGCTTATAGCGGTGAGTGCTTGCGCGTATATATGAGCCCTTGCGTCTGTACCATGTTAAACAAATACATGTCATGATTATACGGTCATTGGATCACCCGTACAAGTCCATATTTTGTTGATGACACAATCAATTTACCAGTCAAACATTCCACGCGGCGCAACTAGTTTTGCACCATCGGAGCGCGTAACCGTGGGGCCCAGCTGTCAGCCCGTATATGAAAGAAAGAAATGGTAGTTTGAGTCTGTATTGTGTTAATAAAATAGGAGGTTGTACTATCTATTTAGGAATAGAAGATGTATACATGGAAGTTGTAGGGAAAGAGATGACATGGAGCATCTCAATTCTTGTGAGTAGGGATTGGAAAAGAGATGTCATTTGGTTCACATCATAGGAACTTTTCTATTGAATCTAGAGATGACATGTATCTCAATTCCTATGAGGATGGATTAGAAAAGAGATGTAATCTGGTTCATATCATAGGAACTTTTCTATTGAATATACGCTAATGTTTATTTTCCTTTGAAATTAAGGGAGTATAGGAATCCATTCATATGAACCATGTGGCTCTAAAGCTATAGAAATGATATCATGTTTATTTCCTTTGAAATTTGGAATATATGAATCTATTCCTATGAACCAATTGGCTCTAAAGGAAAAAATCCTATAAAAATCATATCATATAGAGTTCCTATGATATTCCTCGACACCAAAGGATGGTTGAAATTGCTGCGGGTGATACGATGGTCTTTCTTTGTAGACTCCTCCCCCACCTTTATAGTTACCTCTTGAAGATGAATGAAATGATATATACAGGGTATTCTACATGTGCAATTTGGTACATGAAAACTCGGTAAAAGTTTGTGAGGTTCAAATTTTTAATAAAGCTATATGCACTGCATTTCGGAATGGAGGGAGCATACGACAGTTGCCCACACTCACGTGGAAGATTTATGTGTAGGAGGAGTGTTTGTTCTGTTAAATCACATGGCAAAACTGACACTGTCGGATGCCGATCTAACGGTTCTTACGGCGTTCGTCAGGAAAAGGGTTGTGGCGAATGTTTGTCGGATAATGATTTACGGACGCATGCATTGCATTGATACGTGCCCCCCTCTCTGTCACGCACACGCACCCTCACGAGTCACGACTCTCCCGAGTCCTCTCGCAGACTTGCACGTCGCACCCACCATCTATCTGCAGGTAGACGTCACGCACATATGTGGTCTTCACACCCTACAATCGGAACTTCTAAAAAACAAAAGACGTGTGGCACATTTTATTTTAGCTCACACGTCACACACTTATACTATTACTCTTGCGGCGAACGTTCTTTGGGCATAGTATATTGTACTCTCACGAAGAGAAGCGGTGCACGCACGCACTAGTTCTCTCACACCCACTCACCGGTACACGTAGGAGCGCATTTTTTGAAGCTGGTACAACAAAATCACTCCACTATATATATAAGCAGGAGCCTTAGCGCTTGCTTTACTAGGGTTCCTCTCATTCACTCTCTCATGCTCTCCAGATCTAAGCAAGACATAGGTGGCCACACTCTCTCTCATCTCACGGCTGGTCACAAATCCGGCCAGACAACCTCGACCGGGGCAGGGGTGTAGGTGCATCATTCACATTGTCATCGGCGGCGAGGGAGGAGACCAACAGCTTCCCACAAGTACTGATCAGTGGCCGTGCCGTTCTCTCCGCGAGAGCGCCGGCTCGGGAGGGCCTCCGACCCCTTCTTTCTCCCTGCGGTATTGTGGCCAAGATGCGGCCTCCCGACGCCGTGTTTGCCGCATGCCGACGACCCTCAGGTATATATTCCTTCGAAACCTGCCTTGCTCTACTGCCCCACCTACCTTCGTGTGGATCTTTTTCTACTTCCTTCCGCTGTTTCAAAGCCACCTAGAATTTTACTATTATTAGAGGTAAAGCTAGTTCATACAGTCGACTCTAAGAGTTGGTTCAAACAGGGAAGAAAGTGGGAAAGCTGTAGCATGAAGCTAGGACGTGGTTCTAAGAGGAAACGGGGGAAAGTAGTAGATAATGGCTACCCAACCGGTCTCTTGGTTGAAAAGACTAAGAAAGCATGGTGGATGGTGAAGGGTGGGGGGAAGTGGACCTATCTCTTGGTTGAAAAAGGAAAGAAAGTGACGGGTGTTGGGGGACAACGAAAATGAGAATGAGCAGGTCTAGATTTCCTGTGCTCACATAGGAAAATGTCGCCTGAGTATTTGCTGCCCTCGGCAGCCACATTTGCCTCACCACCTTATGCCCCTGCTGTCCCTACGCCCATATCACTACTGTTAATGTAAAATCACATGAAGCATTAAGCAATGCCACCTAATGTCACTATAAGTAATGGTCTAGTGCTGTCGATAAATGGAAGCAATGTCACCACCATTTTATTAAGTGCTTATGTCTTGCTTTATTTCCCATGAATTGTGTTTTTGCAGTTACACATAAATCTCACACCGCTAATATTGCTTCATCCTAGTGGAACTGCACAAATTTGATTGCACATTTATAGACCATGTTCTACTCTCATGATAGTAATACTAATGCTATTGTTCTGCATGTTAATCTAGTGGCATTGTTGATGTGATGTGATGCTACTTACTTAAGGACTCTTCATACTATCAATCTAGTGCCAATTATAACACAAAGATGCTGCTGTTAATCATACGCCACTGCAAATATCTGTCACGGTTTAAATAACCGTATTTCGTATTTGCGCAAACAGGGATGTCTGTCTCCATATCGTTTCAGGATGTCTGTCTCCGTATCGTTTCTGTCCGCGCAATCAAAATCACACACCTCACTTTTAGTAGAATTGCGCAAAATGAGATGGATATCCCTCATTGTTGTCATCTAACCTCCAGTCTTCAAGGTATTACTACATTGGTAGTAACTAAGGTAGAATGACCAACGCAATCTAAAAGAAGCTGATTCATACGTTTTACCTCTTGATTACAGTGCAGGGATGAGCGAAAACAACTACATCCTAGTCCAGAATGCACTTTCTACCAGTTCATCCATGGACCGAGGACTAGCTGGCACGGCTGCATGACGGTTTTTTGGACAGGTGCGCGGACAAGAGGCATTGTGGTCTGCTTATTTCTGCAAATAGCGGTGATTAAATTTAGTGGAATGCACAAGAACATCACCTGGTCAGTACACAACATGGTTTAGTTGAGCATTCCAGCTGAGACCATAATGATAATTGGTTATTCTGGAATGAGAGAACCTAACCCTGGATGGTGGCAACAAGAAAAAACTGGAGTGAACTCCAGGAAATTTAAGCCTGCCGGGACGCCCTTTGCTCGGAGAAGCCTTGCTTGTTTTTTCCTGATTTGTAAACCTTCTCACAACTTTGTCTTTTGATGTGAACTAGTATATGTTTGTTATGTTCTATGAATCATTGAGATGTATAAAATTGCTTAACTTATGCTTTTCAAGTTTTTTATGAAGATGAGTTTAATGTGAGTGTTCCACATGAGCGCTCGACAAGCGTGTGAATGTTTGGAATTTACATTGTGGCCTCAGTTAACTGCATGAACCATAGTACCAAGATACATAGTTGCTTATATGTCAGACAGCAGATTGTTGATTGTTAGATGGTCGATAGCCTAGTGTTGAAGCGAGCTGAGCCAATGTGTCGTGTTTTGCCCAACTGCTTATAAGTGGGGTAGCACCAACAATGTTTACAAGTACTTATGTATACGTCGGTGCATAGTTCTCGAATGAGTGCTCTATTTCATCAAAACACACACTGCTCGTATGATAAACAGTGACAACTTATGTCTTACCATGCTAATATTCATGAAAAAACTAGTGAGGACGCATCTGTTTCAGCAACAATTACGATGGTTCTTAAATGATTCACGGGCATACAAAAGTAGCAGCAGTTCCCATAGACGGATTCAAACAAAGTACTAGCGCTAGAGGGGTCGATAACAGGCAAGGTTTGGATAATTAGACACAATCCAAACTACTATTAAACACTAGATGGGGCAACTATTTCATGCCTCGATCTAATTTGGGCTGGACACAAGACGGACCTTGCCATGAACATCATCGAGGACGTCCCGTAGCAGCTCAATCCTGTGAACCTTCATGAAGAAAACCTTGTGGCCTTGCCACTGATAAACTTGTTTGTGGAGGCATGCCACATCATCTTCCTGCGTAAGCTTGACAAGAACAGTATGCCTCACAAACAAAGGAGTAGCTTTGAACTTCTTGTGCTTCAGTACACCCTGGACAACATGCCTGACAACAGTGAGGTTGGAATACAACTCTTCGTTGGTATAACCGCAAATGGCTTCTAGGATCCAACAACCTAATAACTATGTTTTCCTAGTGCGTATATTCAGGTCATCCGCCTCATAGCGAGTGACATGTACAACCACACAATCCTTGTCTGCATCAGGGCTCTAATTGAAACAGAAACAAATTCTGAATTTCTTTTCAGTATAAGAAACACAAGTTATTTGAACCACTATGAATAGCATGGCATCAAAGCTAATAAAACTTTGCATTATTAATCACCACATACTTAGATGAAAAACCACAATCGAGGTTGGCAAAGAAGAAAATCACCTTGGGAAGCTCAGCAGGGGGCGGGACACATCCTCGAAGGGTGAAAACTGCTCCTGCAGTGCCACGGTGGCTGTAACCTCAAACGGGTCGTTGACCATCTCAGTAGTGGTTGTGAGCGTATCTGGGGTTGGCTCTATGTCTGCCTCCATCTTCTTGGAGCTCTCTGTCTCGTGGGGATCAGCCTCCCACGTCTGCTCCAATATCGGCAGTTCTTTGCCTGGTTCTCCTTGGTCCATCATGAAACTGATGAATACTAGGAGACCACTGAAAGGAAAAAACAAGCGCAATGACAATGAAACAAAAAAGAGAGTGAGGATCGGTTACTGCTTTGCAAAAGTTCTTTTTTTTCTCTGAACGAAGATATACCAACATCACGGATCCGCTTACCTTCCCTTTGTTGGGAGAGAAGAACAGTGGCAGATGCTAGTGTTGCCTTTCTTGACGACGGTGAGGGAGAAGGGGATTCAGCGAAGAGTGAAATGCTGGTTGCTTCATCCGTCAAACTTAGACTGCGGGGAGGTTGGGTTTTGTGATACGACGGCTTGTTACTACCGCGCTACGACCAGGGTGACTCTCCACCTGCATACTGCCTTCTAATTTGGTGGATGGCTTTTGGGCCCGCGCGCTGCATGGCCCGCATGTCGGTGAACAAAAGTATAACGGCATTCAGTAGAGGGAGACATTTCAATGACCTAGGAGGAGCCAGAAGCGGTAGAGTGTCTCCACTATACTAGAAGTAATTTTTTTCTAGGTAGCTGTAGAGTGACTCCACTGTACTAGTAGTAATTGTTTTTCTGGGCCCAAGACAAAAGAGCCCATCCACACTAGTAAATAGTAAAATCAATTCAAAAGCCCTATATTTACTGA
>NC_057795.1:70380265-70405742 GCF_018294505.1 Triticum aestivum
TCCTCAATCCCACCCACCTCATGTCAGCCCGCTGCACTCGTACCCCCAAATTCCTCACCTCACTCCTACAAAAAACCCCAGCTCCCCTTCTACCTCACTACTACAGACAAAACCTCAGCTCCCCTTCTTCTTCACTCGCACTACAACTAGACTCGTCATTTGTTACTCTGCTCAAATCCGTGAGCGCGACGCGACGCCCTCGAGGAAAATGGAGTCGGCTAACTCCAGCGCCAAAAATATGAGGCTCCCGCCAGCGGCGACGCCTGTTGTTGATCCCACACCCGGCAGCGCAGGGAGAAGTGGTGACCCCGCCCCTATCGGATCCCAGGAACCCATAGAATCTCGGGTGGACCACATCAGCAATCTCACGGACACCATCCTTGGGGAGATCATCTCGCTTCTCCCCACCAAGGATTGCTGCCGCACCCAAGTCCTCTCATTTCGGTGGAGCCCTCTATGGCGTGCTGTGCCCCTTAATCTCGACTGTCGTCAGCTATCTCTCTTCAATGATTTTGAAATCCTCAGAGCCATCATCTCCTCCCACCAGGGCTCTGTTCAAAGCCTCTGCATCCCGTCATGCCACCTGAGCAAGCATACCATGCCCTGCATGATGGACGCCGGGCTGAAATCCCCTAAATTCATAGAACTACAGCTGCTTGAGTTCTACTATTCCCCTGGAAATCACATACCTCATACCGAACGCCATGAACTTGTGCCCTCAGCACCAATGTCCATCTTGCAGTTTTCCTCCTCTCTCCACACTGCTACCTTTGCGCTGTGCTACCTACTAGACAATCTGGTACTAAACCTTCGACTCCCATTTCTCAAGAAACTTTCACTTGTGCGGGTTCGTATATCGGAGGCCTCATTGCACAACATCATCCACTCCAGTTGCCCTGCCCTAGAGTGCTTGGTGCTTGTTTTCACAGTTAGAATCGCTTGTCTCCAAATAAAGTTGCCTAACCTTGTAAGAATTGGAATTTCTTTTGACGGAAGGTAGCTCATCATCCTAGATGCCCCTTCACTTCAAAGGCAGATCCTTGATTCTAGTTATTCACCGTTGCAAATAACCGTCTTCTCTGCGCCTAAACTAGAGACCTTGGGTGTAATACATGATCTTTGTGCTCATTTCAATATGGTGTTTGGCTCCATAGTTCTTCAGGTATTTTATATTATCATCTACACTTGTACCATAAGCTGCACTTAAATTTCTGCGCATAAGTTATATATCATCTTGGAGTACCCATTTTGTACTAATGTTATGTTCCATGCTCAATGAAGAGTTTCTCCATGGATGGCCTATCAATGGTGTTGGATTCTGTCAAGATCTTATATATCCAAATGAATAGTTTTGATCTGATTAAGATTATTGGCTTGCTGCAATGCTTTCCATGTCTAGAGAAGTTGTATATAAAGGTGATAATTTTACGCACATTGGAAGACCGCATATAGTGTACTAGAACTAATCGTTCAGCTCTTGCTCTTTCGACACTCTTTTTTAGACCTTAACTGTTTTCAATCTTCAAGTTTATTTAGGCAACATGACGGGGTAAGGAAGTTATAACCAATCCGTGGATTCATAAGCATCGGGATTTTCTCACTTCTCATGAGATTTGATTGAACACAATAACGCTAGAATGATATGTAGCCAACCTTGCAAACACTAGATTTGTCACATTGTTCCTGCTGAATGCGAGGTTACTATTGTCCATCAGGCATAAGTTTATCAGCAGCATGGTTTTGACGGATGGGTATGTCGAAGAGCAAAAAATGGAGTTTCAGGTGGGCAAAAGAGCTTCTGAACGTGTCGGCTTCTATTTACAACATATTGTGGTCATAATCCGGTAAATTTTACGACCCAGGATGTTCATTGTATGGACCTAACCGATCCATTTGACTGTGACTGCAGAAAACAGTGCTGGAGTTAGATGTTGTTGCCCTTTTCAACCTGGGTTTTATTGTAAACCTGATGAACAATTAACCCTCATGCTTTTGTACAGTTTGTAAGCTGGAGTTAGATGTTCCTGCCCTTTTCAACTCGGCTGTGACTGTCATATTTTCTTTGACACAAGGCAAATGGCTTCCATTCGTTTAATTTAGAACGAAATATTGTAACAAATCCCAACCAAGGGAAATAACATCACTCTCGCCGGCTGCTTGAGCTCACTGTGCATTATAGAAGCCATGTGATTAGCCCCCACCAGCACCCATAAATTATTTTGAACTAGCACATCAAATGGGCTGTAAATTTTCATAGGAAAGGCTGCATGACCGTGACAGATTTGGATTCTGACATTTGGGTCCCATGAGGAAATAGCCTATCCAAGGTGGTGTCAACTTACTAGCCAGTCAACAAACAATTTTTCCTACCAGACGTTGGAATGACATCCAACATCTGTCGTGTATCTTCAATCTCTTGTTTTCTTCTTCCTCCAGCCGCCCAAACCGAACCACCCCGTCGGCTCTGCCTGCTCCCGCATCCCATGGCTGGCTGCGCCTCTGCCACGCTACCGTACGTACCCTCCAATGTTCGCCAGTCCCTCCCGCTATTCCCCCACACGTCCTGTTATTCTCCGGCGAAGTCAGCCCCAACACGCACCCGCACCCGAACCAGTCAACCCTCATACTCCCCTCCGCTTGCGACTGGACCGACGCATCTTCCATGGCTCCTCTTCATTCCGTCCGAGGCCTTGCCGTCGTCCTCCGCCTTGCGGCCTTAGTTTGCGCGCCGTGCGCAGTGCGTCGCCCTCTTGCATTGTCAATATCCTCAACAACCAAGAGGAACAAGGAGATGACTATACATGGAGAGGATGACAGTAGGGACCCACCAGTGTCATGGTAGTACGCAAGCAAGTGCCGCTATATTACAAGCCCAAAAATATGGTTCCTCCTAATGGTTGTACATCGGGGGCTCACGCCATTGTCAACGTAGTCAATAAATGAGAGAATTACACTACGAGCGGCTGACACTAGGGACCCAGCAGGTTGCGCAGTTCTTTTTGAGGAACAAGTAGTTGCTATTTATACTAGTTTTAGCGACGGATCAGGGTAACAACGGGGCTGTGCAGGGGCTGTGGCCTGTCTAGCCAGGGTTTTATTTATGTTTACCACATCATGAACCTAGTTGTGTTTTTTTCTTGCTGAAAATGGCTAGCCCAATTCTATTTTTTTAAAGAAATACCAAAACAAGGCCTACTTGCTTTATCGGCCCTGCTGGGCTGCAAATCTTTCAAGACGAGGAGAGTTTCATTCATTTTGCCCAGAAATGGGCTGTACATTTTTAAAACACATCAAACCGGGAATTAGTTTCAATTTCTTTTCATTACAAGATTTTAAATTCCATTGATTTTTATGCGTGGACAATTATTTGGATTTTATATTTATATAAATTATTTTTCAAAATAGTTTGAATTTGAATCGATATTCCTGGATTAAAATTAGTTGACCGCACCAAAATATGAAAAAAAATTGTATACTTTTTAACCGTGGCCACAACATGGGGTGTAATGCTAACAAAAACAAGATGGGCTCCAAAAAAATTCTTAAGAATTAGCAAATGGGCTGTACATTATTAGAAATAATGGCAGATGGGCTGCATGCTGTTTTCCACATATTTGAGTCTGACTTGTGCGCCTAGTACAGGTTGATGCGTATGTTTTCATAAAAAAAGGTTGACGCACACGCAACACCCTGTCAACTTAGTCAACACACGAGAGCAGTGACTGTTGGATGTCCATCCAACGGCCGTCGTGTTTCTTCAATCTTTGCTCTTCATGCTCTAGCCGCTCAAACAAGCACCGGCAGGACTGCCTGCTCCCTCTTCCCGCGGCCGGCTATGTTGCCGCGCAGGCCTCACGGCCCCACCATACTCCCATCGCTACCCTAGCCATCCCTCTACTCAACCACACCTGCTATTATTCTCCTGGGACGGCACACGAACCAGTAAACCCTCGTACTCCTCCACGTGGGAAACAACTACCGAGTATTCCCTGGCTCCGTGTCGTTCCCTTCCTAGGCCTCGCAGTCGTCCACCACCCTGGTGCTATCGGCGCGGCCTGGTTAACGTCTTCAATGAATGACATCCATCAGAAGTGGACTGTATGTGGAGAGGCTGACAGCTGGGTCCACGGCCGCACGCAAGGAAATGCCTCCTTATTACGCGCAAAATAATGATTCCTCCACCTAATAGCTAGGACCCACCGGAAGGGCCTCTGTATTTCATGAAAAAAATGTTCCCCCTGCTGACAGGTCGGACCCACCAGCTATATCTTCGCACGCAAGGAAGTGCCTCCTTATTACGCCCAAAAAAATGAATACCCCCCTGCTAGCAGGGACCCACCATATTGTTGGGATGACTTGTGGGCCTACTAAGTTGATGGGGAGGAAGGGCTTTGTCAACTTAGTCAATACTCCAGTGACCGTATGATGTCCATCCAACGGCCATAGTGCTTCTTCAACCTCTGGTCTTCTTGCTCCAGCAGCCCAAAGCAGCGCCGGTCGTGCCGCTTGTTCCTGCCTGTCGTGGACGGCTGTGCTACCGCGGAAGCCTCACCGCCCCCATACTACTCCGAACACTGGCGAGGCCATCCCTCCACTCACCCACACCCCCTATTATTCTGCGGCGATGGCAGCCTCACACCGCAGCCGAACCAGTGAACCATCGTACTCCTCTCCGCGTGGGCATCCACTTCCGTGTCTTCCCTAGCTCCGCGTCGTCCCCTTCCTAGGCCTCGCCGTTGTCCACCACCGTGGTGCTCTCGGCGCGGCGTGGTCAACGTGGTAAAGGAACGACTTCCATCGGACGTCGACTGTACATGGAGGGATTGACAACTAGGTCCACGAACGCAGCAAGGAAGTGCCTCTTTATTACGCAGAAAATAATGATACCTCCACCTGACAGTAGGGACCCACCGGACGGGCCACTGTATTTCACAAAAAAAACATTTCCCCCCTGACTGTTGGGACCAACCAGCTACATCTTTGCACGCAAGGAAGTGTGTCCGGGCAAAAAACAACGATTCACCCCCCCTCACTGCTAGGACCCACCAACTACATCTTCGCACACAAGGAAGTGCCTGGCTGTCGGGACCGACCTTGCCGAAGCATACGTAGCATTGTCATTGTGGTCGCGAACGTGTACGTACATACTGATGGATGTAGAGGCGCGCACGTGTCGTAGTAGAGGCACGAACATAGCATGTACACGTACGTACAACGGCCAGTGTGGAAAAAAATACGGTCATGTATGTGTACATACGGACAGAACAGGCGATGGAAATGAGGCCTGGTGTATCACAGAACAAAGGAAACCACCTTTTGTTCGACCGGCCACATTCGAAACGGGATCCTTTTCATCGGGAGGGGTCTGGCGTACCGCAAAATGAAGGAAATGTACCTCCTACGGTCAAAATGGGGATCCTGTTGCTTAGGAGGGGTGTGTAGTAACGCAAAACGGACGAAACGGACTTGTGTTGGAGCACTATGGTCGAAACGGGGGTCTTGTTCATCGGGAGGGGTGTGGCGTACCGCAAAACGGGACTCCACGGGATACTGTTCATCTCCACTGTTGACCTCCTCTAGCCTCCACGGGCTAGTGTTCATCCACGTCGACCTCCTCCAGCATTCACCTGCGACTATTCATCCACGGGCTCCTGTTCATCCAGCCTCCACCGCGCGCTACTCCACCGGCTACTGTTCAACCACCCATCTCCACGGGCTCCTGTTCAACCACCCTCCATAGGCTACTGTTCGTCCACCCCTCCACAGTCTACTGTGCATCCATCCCTCCATGGGGTCATCTTATTCATCCAGCCCTCCACGGGGTCCTGTTCATCCAGCCCCAACCGGCTCGATCGATTGGGGTCCTGTTCATCGAGAGGCAACGCCACGGGTCCTGTTCATCCACCCCCACCGCTCAATCTTCATCCAACCCCCCCCCCCTGCAACACTCACTGTTCATCCAAACCGCCCTGCAATGCTCAGTATTCATCTAGAGGCAGCATCGATCGACTTCAGTTAGCAGTAGTAGTGAAGGAATCGCTCGATCACTCGGGTTCAGTAACGTGTAGCCTGCAGTGCAATCGCTCGGGTTCAGTTAGGCGATGCCTCGCTTGGGTTCAGTTAGAGCCCAACGCCTCGCGCACACACGCGTACGTGTACGAGAGAAACGCGCATCGCTCGGCCCCCGACCACTCACCATAACCGGGAACTCGCCAAAATTGTGCTCGCCCTTGCTTCTACCATGGTTTTTTTCGTCATGGACGACCCAAAGAATGTCATGCAGCTGCGTCTTCGGCCCGCCTAGGATGAAAAGCCCATTTTCTGTCATGATTTTTTGTCATAGAAATAGGAGCCCACCACATCTATGATGATATCGGGTTTTGTCACAATTATCGTCATAGAAGTGTCATAAGTATGACAGGAAAAACTTTCGTTCGGCCCAAAATGTCACGGATGTGTCTTTTTTTGTAGTGCAGGGCAGCGAAGTCTGGCAAGGTCATCAAAGTGCAGGGCGGCGAAGTCCGGCAATGTCCGGTGTGGTCCCATTGAGCAACAACAGCCGGCAGGCCGAAATCCTCGCCATGATGCCAGCCTACAATGCGCACGGCCTTGACCACAACTGGGTCGAGCCCCTGGCACAGCAGGTGCAGAATTTCTTTGACAACCTCGTCGAAGAACTTGCTCACGATGAGACAGTGCTCATCCAGGACACCACGCAGGAGGAGCTGAACTACATCGCCCACAGGGCAGCGGAGGCGGCGCTTGCGAGGCTGGCCGGCAATGCTGGCTGCATGGAGAACAAGGCCGCTGCTGCCACAGAGGAACAGGAACTCGCTCGATGGGTGAAGGATGCCCAAGGGGCGGGCGGCTGCAGCGCCGAGGATCACCCTGCCGGGGCCCCGGTTTATGAATCATCCGAGGAGGAGGCCGAGGCCGTCAACCCCTCTGCCGTGAAGAAGAAACACACCATGCACCGGGCCAGCTCTGGTGAGCCGGTGCGCCGGGGCAGGGGCAAACCGCGGAGGCGAAGAAGAGACCCGCGGTGGCGAAGAAGACGGCGACTGCCTCTTCTCCATCCAAACGCTACCGGACTCCATCACCTTCTCCTCCCTTGGCAAGCGCGAATGAGGACGTCATCTTTGACTTCTCGTCCCTTAGCCCGAGGAGAAAAAGGAAAGCAGCAGACGAGGAGACAGAGGAGGAGTGAGCATCCTATCCCTGTCATTCCTGTCTTTTCCAGCAGAGTTGTTTGCTTATCTTGACTTGTTTTGTCTCGGCAGGGACGCGGAAATGTTGGCCCAGCGGGTGAGGAAGAGGGCCAGGGCCTCGGCAAGCGGCCAGCCCCAGCAGGCACACCAGGTGCACCGCTTGTGGTGGGGAGCAGCACGGATGATAGTATCCTACGGCTCAGCTCCCAGCATAAGTTTTCCACCTGTTCTTTGTCAACATGTGCTGGAAAGGGTGACCTCTTTGGCACTGACTTTGTCGTAGCTGCAGGAGAACGACATCGGCAGGAGGACCAACTGGGGGCCACCCCAACATGCCGCCTCCATCAACCACACCGCCCCGTGGGGTGTCCCCGGCAAGGGCTCCAAGCACCGAGCCGGTGCACACGGAGGAAAAGGAGGTGGACCTAGGCGCTGGCGGGTCTACCCCGGCATCGGAAGTTGGTGGAGGGAGAGCTGCCTCCCCTCAGCCCGGCACAGGTGAGCCCATCCATCCCTTGCGTTAGCCACTTTCTTCTGCTCTCTTGTTCTTCTTCTTGGTTTTGGCTCTGCCTCACATTCCATGGTGGTGTCCAGGCGCTCCCTCGGCTGACCAGGGGACCACCGACGCCACCATCGAGGAAATCGCCAAGGATGCGGAGGCCGAGAGTGCCAAGATCGCCTCCGATGAGGCAGCCAAGCATGCAGAGGAAGCTGCCACGGGGTCTGCCGAGGTGTCCGGCAAGGCCACTTATGAGGAGGCCGGCGAAAAGCCTGCCGGGGACACCGGCAGGGGACCTGCCGGGAACAACGGCAGGTGTTCTGCTGTTGGAAATATGCCCTAGAGGCAATAATAAAAGTATTGTTATTATATTTCCTTGTTCATGATAATTGTCTTTTATTCATGCTATAATTGTATTATCCGGTAATCGTAATACGTGTGTGAATACATAGACCATAACATGTCCCTAGTGAGCCTCTAGTTGACTAGCTCGTTGGTCAACAGATAGTCATGGTTTCCTGACTATGGACATCAGATGTCATTGACAACGGGATCACATCATTAGGAGAATGATGTGATGGACAAGACACAATCCTAAGCATAGCACCAGATCGTGTAGTTCGTTTTGCTAGAGCTTTTTCAATGTCAAGTATCTCTTCCTTAGACCATGAGATCGTGTAACTCCCGGATACCGTAGGAGTGCTTTGGGTGTACCAAACGTCACAACGTAACTGGGTGACTATAAAGGTGCACTACAGGTATCTCTGAAAGTGTCTGTTGGGTTGACACGGATCGAGACTGGGATTTGTCACTCCGTATGACGGAGAGGTATCTCTGGGCCCACTCAGTAATGCATCATCATAATGAGCTCAAAGTGACCAAGTGTTTGGTCACGGGATCATGCATTACGGTATGAGTAAAGTGACTTGCCGGTAACGAGACTGAACGAGGTATTGGGATACCGACGATCGAGTCTCGGGCTTGTAACGTACCGATTGACAAAGGGAATTGTATACGGGGTTGTTCGAATCCTCGACATCGTGGTTCATCCGATGAGATCATCGAGGAGCATGTGGGATCCAACATGGGTATCCAGATCCCGCTGTTGGTTATTGCCCGTGAGCCGTCTTGGTCATCTCTACGTGACTCTCGAACCCGTACGGTCTACACACTTAAGGTTCGGTGACGCTAGGGTTGTATGAATATGAGTATGCAGCATACCGAATGTTGTTCGGAGTCCCGAATGAGATCCCGGACATCATGAGGAGTTCCGGAATGGTCCGGAGGTAAAGAATTATATATAGGAAGTGGTATTTCGGCCATCGGGAAAGTTTCGGGGTCACCCGGTATTGTACCGGGACCACCGAAAGGGTCCCGGGGGTCCACCGGGTGGGGCCACCCATCCCAGAGGGCCCCAAGGGCCGAAGTGGGGAGGGGAACCAGCCCATAATGGGATGGTGCGCCCCCCTTGGCCCACCCCCTGCGCCTAGGGTTGAAACCCTAGGGTGGGGGGGGCGCCCCACTTGCCTTGGGGGGCACTCCACCCCCCTTGGCCACCGCCCCCTTGGGAGATTGGATCTCCCAGGGCCGGCGCCCCCCTGGGGGCCTATATAAAGGGAGGGGGAAGGGGGCAGCCGCACCCTGAAGTCCTGGCACCCCCTCCCCCTGCTACACATCTTCCTCCTCCGTCACGCGCTTGGCGAAGCCCTGCCGGAGTGCTGCTGCTCCACCACCACCACGCCGTTGTGCTGCTGCTAGAGCCATCATCATCAACCTCTCCTTCCCCCTTGCTGGATCAAGAAGGAGGAGACGTCATCCGCTCCGTACGTGTGTTGAACGCGGAGGTGCCGTCCGTTCGGCGCTAGGATCTTCGGTGATAGGATCACGACGAGAACGACTACTTCAACTCCGTTCTTTTGAATGCTTCCGCTCGCGATCTACAAAGTGGTATGTAGATGCATCTCCCCTGACTCGTTGCTTAGATGAACTCATAGATGGATCTTGGTGAAATCGTAGGAAATTTTTTAATTTTCTGCAACATTCTCCAACAGTGGTATTAGAGCCAGGTTTATGCGTAGTTCTCTATTGCACGAGTAGAACACAATTTTGTTGTGGGCGTAGATTTTGTCAACTTGCTTGCCGCTACTAGTCTTATCTTGCTTCAGAGGTATTGTGGGATGAAGCGGCCCGGACCAACCTTACACGTACGCTTACATGAGACCGGTTCCACCGACTAACATGCACTAGTTGCATAAGGTGGCTGGCGGGTGTCTGTCTCTCCCACTTTAGTTGAAGCGGATTCGATGAAAAGGGTCCTTATGAAGGGTAAATAGAAGTTGACAAGATCACGTTGTGGTTATTCATAGGTAAGAAAACGTTCTTGCTAGAACCCAATTGCAGCCACGTAAAAGATGCAACAACAATTAGAGGACGTCTAACTTGTTTTTGCAGCAATTGTCATGTGATGTGATATGGCCAGAAGTTGTGATGAATGATGAATGATATATTGTGATGTATGAGATCATGTTCTTGTAATAGGAATCACGTCTTGCATGTCGATGAGTATGACAACCGACAGGAGCCATAGGAGTTGTCTTTATTTTTTTGTATGACCTGCGTGTCATTGAAGAACACCATGTAAATTACTTTACTTTGTTGCTAAACGTGTTAGCCATGGAAGTTGAAGTAGTCGTTGGCGTGACAACTTCATGAAGACACAATGATGGAGATCATGATGATGGAGATCATGGTGTCATGCCGGTGACGAAGATGATCATGGAGCCCCGAAGATGGAGATCGAAGGAGCTATATGATATTGGCCATATCATGTCACTATTATATAATTGCATGTGATGTTTATTATGTTTATGCATCTTGTTTACTTAGAACGACGGTAGTAAATAAGATGATCCCTTACAAAAATTTCAAGAAGTGTTCTCCCCTAACTGTGCACCGTTGCTAAAGTTCGCCGTTTCGAAGCACCACGTGATGATCGGGTGTGATAGATCCTTACGTTCACATACAATGGGTGTAAGACAGTTTTACACATGCAAAACACTTAGGGTTAACTTGACGAGCCTAGCATGTACAGACATGGCCTCGGAACACGGAGACCGAAAGTTCGAACACGTGTCGTATGGAAGATACGATCAACATGAGAATGTTCACCGATGATGACTAGTCCGTCTCACGTGATGATCGGACACGGCCTAGTCGACTCGGATCGTGTAACACTTAGATGACTAGAGGGATGTCTAATCTGAGTGGGAGTTCATTATATTAATTTGATTAGATGAACTTAATTATCACGAACTTAGTCTAAAACCTTTGCAAAATATGTCTTGTAGATCAAATGGCCAGCGCTCATGTCAACATGAACTTCAACGCGTTCCTAGAGAAAACCAAGCTGAAAGATGATGGCAGCAACTATACAGACTGGGTCCGGAACCTAAGGATCATCCTCATAGCTGCCAAGAAACAATATTTCCTAGAAGGACCGCTAGGTGGCTCCCATCCCAGAGAACCAAGACATTATGAATGCTTGGCAGTCTCGTGCTGATGATTACTCCCTCGTTCAGTGCAGCATGCTTTACAGCTTAGAACCGGAGCTCCAAAAGCGTTTTGAGCAACACGGAGCATATGAGATGTTCGAGGAGATGAAACTAGTTTTCCAAGCTCATGCCCGGGTCGAGAGATATGAAGTCTCCGACAAGTTCTATAGTTTTAAGATGGAGGAAAATAGTTCTGTCAGTGAGCACATACTCAAAATGTCTGGGTTGCACAACCGCTTGTCCCAGCTGGACATTAACCTCCCGGATGAGGCGGTCATTGACAGAATCCTTCAGTCGCTCCCACCAAGCTACAAGAGCTTTGTGATGAACTACAATATGCAAGGGATGGTGAAGACCATTCCTGAAGTATTTTCAATGCTGAAGTCAGCAGAGGTTGAAATCAAGAAAGAACATCAAGTGTTGATGGTCAATAAGACCACTAAGTTCAAGAAGGGCAAGGGTAAGAAGAACTTCAAGAAGGACGGCAAAGATGTTGCCGCGCCCGGTAAGCCAGTTGCCGGGAAGAAGTCAAAGAATGGACCCAAGCCTAAGACTGAGTGCTTTTACTGCAAGGGGAAGGGTCACTGGAAGCGGAACTGCCCGAAATACTTAGCGGATAAGAAGGCCGGCAACACCAAAGGTATATTTGATATACATGTAATTGATGTGTACCTTACCAGTGCTCGTAGTAACTCCTGGGTATTTGATACCGGTGCCGTTGCTCATATTTGTAACTCACAGCAGGAGCTGCGGAATAAGCGGAGACTGGCGAAGGACGAGGTGACGATGCGCGTCGGGAATGGTTCTAGAGTCGATGTGATCGCCGTCGGCGCGCTACCTCTACATTTACCTACGGGATTAGTTTTGAACCTTAATAATTGTTATTTGGTGCCAACTTTGAGCATGAACATTGTATCTGGATCTCGTTTAATATGAGATGGCTACTCATTTAAATCCGAGAATAATGGTTGTTCTATTTATATGAGAGATATGTTTTATGGTCATGCCCCGATGGTCAATGGTTTATTCTTAATGAATCTCGAACATAGTGTTACACATATTCATAGCGTGAATACCAAAAGATGTAAAGTTGATAACGATAGTCCCACATACTTGTGGCACTGCCGCCTTGGTCACATTGGTGTCAAGTGCATGAAGAAGCTCCATGCTGATGGACTTTTAGAGTCTCTCGATTATGAATCATTTGACACATGCGAACCATGCGTCATGGGCAAAATGACCAAGACTCCGTTCTCCGGAACAATGGAGCGAGCAACCAACTTGTTGGAAATCATACATATCGATGTGTGTGGTCCAATGAGTGTTGAGGCTCGCGGAGGATATCGTTATGTTCTCACTCTCACAGATGACTTGAGTAGATATGGGTAAGTCTACTTGATGAAATACAAGTCTGAGACCTTTGAAAAGTTCAAGGAATTTTAGAATGAAGTAGAGAATCAACGTGACCGAAAGATAAAATTCTTACGATCGGATCGTGGAGGAGAATATTTAAGTCATGAATTTGGTACACACTTAAGAAAATGTGGAATCGTTTCACAACTCACGCCGCCTGGAACACCTCAGCGAAACGGTGTGTTCGAACGTCGTAATCGCACTCTATTGGATATGGTGCGATGTATGATGTCTCTTACCGATTTACCGCTATCATTTTGGGGATACGCTCTAGAGACAGCTACATTCACTTTAAATAGGGCACCGTCTAAATCCGTTGAGACGAGACCATATGAATTATGGTTTGGGAAGAAACCTAAGCTGTTGTTTCTAAAAGTTTGGGGATGCGATGCTGATGTCAAGAAACTTCAACCTGAAAAGCTTGAACCCAAGTCGGAAAAATGCGTCTTCATAGGATACCCTAAAGAAACCATTGGGTATACCTTCTACTTAAGATCTGAGGGCAAGATCTTTGTTGCCAAGAACGGATCCTTTCTGGAAAAAGAGTTTCTCTCGAAAGAAGTAAGTGGGAGGAAAGTAGAACTCGATGAAGTACTACCTCTTGAACGGGAAAGTAGTGCAGCTCAGGAAAATGTTCCTGTGATGTCTACACCAACTGAAGAGGAAAATAATGATGATGATCAAGGTACTTCGGATCAAGTTGCTAGTGAACTTCATAGGTCCACAAGGACACGTTCCGCACTAGAGTGGTACGGCAACCCTGTCCTGGAAATCATGTTGTTAGACAACGGTGAACCTTCGAACTATGAAGAAGCGATGGCATGCCCAGATTCCAACAAATGGCTAGAAGCCATGAAATCCGAGATAGAATCCATGTATGAAAACAAAGTATTGACATTGACTAACTTGCCCGATGATCGGCGAGCGGTAGAAAACAAATGGATCTTTAAGAAGAAGACGGACGCGGATGGTAATGTCACCATCTATAAAGCTCGACTTGTCGCTAAGGGTTATCGGCAAGTTCAAGGGATTGACTACGATGAGACTTTCTCTCCCGTAGCGAAGCTTAAGTCCGTCCGAATCATGTTAGCAATTGCCTCATACTATGATTATGAGATATGGCAGATGGACGTCAAAATGGCATTCCTTAACGGGCATCTTAAGGAAGAACTGTATATGATGCAGCCGGAGGGTTTTGTCGATCCTAAGAATGCTAACAAAGTATGCAAGCTCCAGCGATCCATTTATGGGCTGGTGCAAGCATCTCGGAGTTGGAACATTCGCTTTGATGAAATGATCAAAGTGTTTGGGTTTAT
This sequence comes from Triticum aestivum, assembly GCF_018294505.1. NCBI lineage: Eukaryota > Viridiplantae > Streptophyta > Magnoliopsida > Poales > Poaceae > Triticum > Triticum aestivum. The sequence continues at coordinate 70,394,253 of NC_057795.1, forward strand.
GCAGACTTATGGAGAAGCCTGCGTTTATAAGAAAGTGAGTGGGAGCTCTGTAGAATTTCTCATATTATATGTAGATGACATACTTTTGATGGGAAATGATATCGAATTCTTGGACAGCATTAAGGCCTACTTGAATAAGTGTTTTTCAATGAAGGACCTTGGAGAAGTTGCTTATAGATTAGGCATCAAGATCTATAGAGATAGATCGAGACGCCTCATAGGTCTTTCAGAAAGCACATACCTTGATAAGATTTTGAAGAAGTTCAAAATGGATCAGTCCAAGAAGGGGTTCTTCCCTATATTGCAAGGTGTGAGATTGAGCTCGGCTCAATGCCCGACCATGGCAAAAGATAAAGAAGAGATGAGCGTCATCCCCTATGCCTCAGCCATAGGATCTATTATGTATGCCATGCTGTGTACCAGACCTGATGTAAACCTTGCCGTAAGTTTGGTAGGAAGGTACCAAAGTAATCCCGGCAAGGAACACTGGACAGCGGTTAAGAATATCCTAAAGTACCTGAAAAGGACGAAGGACATGTTTCTCATTTATGGAGGTGACGAAGAGCTTGTCGTAAAGGGTTACGTTGATGCTAGCTTCGACACAGATCTGGATGACTCTAAGTCACAAACCGGATACGTGTATATGTTGAATGGTGGAGCAGTAAGCTGGTGCAGCTGCAAGCAGAGCGTCGTGGTGGGATCTACATGTGAAGCGGAGTACATGGCAGCCTCGGAGGCAGCGCATGAAGCAATTTGGGTGAAGGAGTTCATCATCGACCTAGGAGTCATACCCAATGCGTCGGGGCCGATCAAACTCTTCTGTGACAACACTGGAGCTATTGCCCTTGCCAAGGAGCCCAGGTTTCACAAGAAGACCAGGCACATCAAGCGTCGTTTCAACTCCATCCGTGAAAATGTTCAAGATGGAGACATAGATATTTGCAAAGTACATACGGATCTGAATGTCGCAGATCCGTTGACTAAACCTCTCTCGCGAGCAAAACATGATCAACACCAGAACTCTATGGGTGTTCGATTCATCACAATGTAACTAGATTATTGACTCTAGTGCAAGTGGGAGACTGTTGGAAATATGCCCTAGAGGAAATAATAAAAGCATTATTATTATATTTCCTTGTTCATGATAATTGTCTTTCATTCATGCTATAATTGTATTATCCGGAAATCGTAATACATGTGTGAATACATAGACCATAACATGTCCCTAGTGAGCCTCTAGCTGACTATCTCATTGGTCAACAGATAGTCATGGTTTCCTGACTATGGACATCAGATGTCATTGACAAAATGGATCACATCATTAGGAGAATGATGTGATGGACAAGACCCAATCCTAAGCATAGCACCAAATCGTGTAGTTCCTTTTGCTAGAGCTTTTTCAATGTCAAGTATCTCATCCTTAGACCATGAGATCGTGTAACTCCTGGATACCGTAGGAGTGCTTTGGGTGTACCAAACGTCACAACGTAACTGGGTGACTATAAAGGTGCACTACAGGTATCTCCGAAAGTGTCTGTTGGGTTGACACGGATCGAGACTGGGATTTGTCACTCCGTATGACGGAGAGGTATCTCTGGGCCAACTCAGTAATGCATCATCATAATGAGCTCAAAGTGACCAAGTGTTTGGTCACGGGATCATGCATTACGGTATGAGTAAAGTGACTTGCCGGTAACGAGAATGAACGAGGTATTGGGATACCGACGATCGAGTCTCGGGCTTGTAACGTACCGATTGACAAAGGGAATTGTATACGGGGTTGTTCGAATCCTCGACATCGTGGTTCATCCGATGAGATCATCGAGCAGCATGTGGGAGCCAACATGGGTATCCAGATCCCGCTGTTGGTTATTGCCCGAGAGCCGTCTCGGTCATGTCTACGTGACTCCCAAACCCGTAGGGTCTACACACTTAAGGTTCGGTGACGCTAGGGTTGTCTGAATATGAGTATGCAGCATACCGAATGATATTCGAAGTCCCGGATGAGATCCCGAACGTCACAAGGAGTTCCGGAATGGTCCGGAGGTAAAGAATTATATATAGGAAGTGGTATTTCGGCCATCAGGAAAGTTTCGGGTTCACCCGGTATTGTACCGGGACCACCGAAAGGGTCCCGGGGGTCCACCGGGTGGGGCCACCCATCCCGGAGGGCCCCAAGGGCCGAAGTGGGGAGGGGAACCAGCCCATAATGGGCTGGTGCGCCCCCCTTGGCCCACCCCCTGCGCCTACGGTTGAAACCCTAGGGTGGGGGGGGCACCCCACTTGCCTTGGGGGGCACTCCACCCCCCTTGGCCGCCGCCCCCTTGGGAGATTGGATCTCCCAGGGCCGGCGCCCCCCCCTAGGGGCCTATATAAAGGGAGGGGGGAAGGGGGCAGCCGCACCCTGAAGTCCTGGCGCCCCCTCCCCCTGCTACACCTCTTCCTCCTCCGTCACGCGCTTGGCGAAGCCCTGCCGGAGTGTTGCTGCTCCACCACCACCACGCCGTTGTGCTGCTGCTGGAGCCATCATCATCAACCTCTCCTTCCCCCTTGCTGGATCAAGAAGGAGGAGACGTCATCCGCTCCGTACGTGTGTTGAACGCGGAGGTGCCGTCCGTTTGGCGCTCGGATCTCCGGTGATAGGATCACGATGAGAACGACTACTTCAACTCCGTTCGTTTGAACGCTTCCTCTCGCGATCTACAAAGTGGTATGTAGATGCATCTCCCCTGACTCGTTGCTTAGATGAACTCATAGATGGATCTTGGTGAAACCGTAGGAAAAATTTTAATTTTCTGCAACTTGGCCAATAGCTGCTTCCGAGGAGGAGGACGGCAAGGGACCTGCCGCGGAGGCCGGCAGGGGTGCCGCTGCTGAGGAGGAGGTAGTCGATGATCAACCCTCCTCCTCCGCTACCTCCGGCTCAGGCAGGTACCTGAAGGTGGGTGACAACTTGTTCGTCTGCCTTTCAGGGACGGCGAGCACCGGAGCGCCTGCCGAGGGGGTAATTTTTGATGACGAGGTGCTCACCGCCGCCGGGCACAAGGTTGTTGATGAGCGAAGCTCTGGTATTGGTTCCCAAGAGGAGCGGCTCCTCCAGGCCCTGAGCGTCAACTTCAACAAGCTCCAGGCGCTCCACCACGTCCGTCTGGACCAAGCGAGGAGCAAGGAGGCGGTGGTGAACAAGACGGAGTCTGACCTTGAGAAGCATGTCGCCGAGGCGCAGGCCTAGTTCCGCCATGCCCATGAAGAGTTGAAGGCCGCCCAGGAGCAGCTAGCTGAGCACAAACAAGAGCTCGTCTTCAAGCAGTCGGACATCGAGAAGGCCCATGAGGTGGCAAAGAAGCGGGCTGACAAGGACGAGGCCATCCGGCACCAACGCGAGGCCGCGCTGAATTCCTATGAGGAGGATCTTGCCGTGCGCGAGGCGGCGCTTGCCGCCAAACTCCATGGCAAGGATGAAGAGGTGGAGAAGCTTGCCGCGGCGGAGACCTAGGAGCTAGAGCATAAGCACAAGGAGGCGCTCGATGCCCAGGCCCTGGCCCACGGCAATAGGGTGAAGGAGTTGGAGACAGAGTGGGATGGCCCTGCGAAATGAACCCTAGAGCTGTCCTCGGAAAAGAACACGCTCAATGAGGCACTAGTCGAGGCACAATCCGAGGTCCTTCGCAGAGCCGAGCAGCTTTCCACTGCCAACCACACCATCGAGGACCTGAAGCTTAAGGTAGAAGGCCTTGAGGGGGTGCTCGAGAAGTACAAAACCCGGGAGGGGATCCTAACCCAGCACTTGGCGGTGGAGGAGCAGCTCCGGGTGAACATGGCTACCAATCTTAAGACTAGGTCGATGGCGAGAAACGTTGGATCGGCCGCCTTGTCGCCGTTGCCAACAGAATCACCAAGCAACTGGCCAAGATGAACGTGCCAGACATGAGGTACGCCTCGGAACCAAACTGAGCCCCAACGCCAGTATGACCTTCTTTTTTGAGAGCTTCCTCAAGGATCTGAAGTAGCTTCACTCCAACCGGGCGAGCTCCTTGGCCGACGAGGCCTGGATGCTTTGCCAGGGTGCCATGACCAAGGTTCTCACCAAGCTGGCGCACTGGAACCCCAGCCTTGACTTTGATGCCTGGCTAGATAGCTTGGCGGACAACGCGGACCTTGCAATGCTCGAGGAGCGCATCGAGCCCGTCATCGGCCGCATCAGCGGGATCCAGAGGCTAGAGGGCCAGCGACGAGACTAGACGCCTCGTATCTTGCTGCCGCTGCAGGTTCATGACCAAGACAATTCATATCTTTAGTTAGAACCGCAGCAACAATTTGTGTAATATAACTCTGCAGTACTTTTAGTATGTCACATGTTATTTCCCTGTTCAACCTTTCTTTGTATGTCCACCCTACGCCTACCGGATAGGCTCGTCGGCGCGTAAACCCAAACCGCTAAGGTTTGAAGGACGGATCCTTTAGCGGCCGGCAGTGTGTGCTTGCCGCCGTGCGAGCCACCTTGCCGATCTCAGTGTGGCTGCCCGAACTGCCGAGCGGACTCGAGACAGAACGAGAGTGTTGCCAATAGCGGAAGGCCACCCTACCGCCCTCGATGCAGCCGCTCGATCTGTTGAGCAGACTCGAAACAGACTAATAGCATTGCCGATGATGGAACGGACCCACTGCATGCAGGTTTCACGTACAGAGGAAAGATCTCCGAGGAAGGTAACCTTGTATAAGATAAAATTATTTGAAGTTCTTGCATGACTTAGCTTTTTTTGTCGTTGCACGGACGTTTGCTGCATCTGATGGTTGGGCTGCTCGCTTGGTTGCCTTCTTCCTTGAGAGCCATGGAGACGAAGGACTACTGGAACAACTCCCGAACCAGATTCTCTCAACAAGCAGCAGGCCCCCTACCTGGTGCGCCAAAGATGTCAGTGGAAACGACACCTATGGGATCAAAACGAGATCCCTACTACGGTTGCGGGGCGCGGTGTTGAGAGGAGAGCTGGATAGGAGGCCAATTCAATGGACACAGGGCATTCACCCAGGTTCAAGTTGCGGCTTGCGTAATACCCTACTCCTGCCTAAGATCTCTATTGAGTGTTCTTGTTCTGGAGCTAGCTACAATGGGTGTAACTTGTCCTGGATGCCTTGGGCCTCCTTTTATAAGCAAGGGGATCGCCATAGTGGCACCAGGAGGTGGCATCGGGGTACTATGTTTAAGTCTATCGTTAGCCGTATACTATAGGAAAATTGAGATACTGTGACAAAATCCTTGTGACGGTGGTTGACAACGTCACAAAAGTATCTAATGTGTGGTAAGGCGCATTAAATGCGAACCCATGTCATGTCTGTCGGTGTCAAAACTGGTGGATCTCGGGTAGGGGGTCCGGATCTGTGCGTCTTAGGCTAATGGTAACAGGAAGCAAGGGACACAATGTTTACCCAGGTTCGGGCCCTCTCGATGGAGGTAAAACCCTACTTCCTGCTTGATTAATATTGAAGATATGTGGAATACAAGAGTAGATCTACCACGAGATCGTAGAGGCTAAACCCTAGGAGCTAGCCTATGATGGTATGATTGTAATTGTGATCGGCTTCTAAAGACCATGCTCTCCGGTTTATATATACACGGAGAGCTAGGGTTTACGTGGAGTCGTTTACAAGGAAGGAAACATAATATCCGGATCGCCAAGCTTGTCTTCCACGCAAAGGAGAGTCCCATCCGGACACGAGCTGAAGTCTTGAGTCTTGTATCTTGACGCTTCTATAGTCTGGACGATGTATATAATCCGGCTGTCCGCATACCCCCTTATCCAGGACTCCCTCAATAGCCCCTGAACCAGGCTTCAATGACGATGAGTCCAGCGCGCAGTCTTGTTTATGGCATTGCAAGGCGGGTTCCTCATCCGAATACTCCAAAGTAATTGTCGAATACGTAGACTGTGCCCGGATCTGCAAAATGATCTTCACATACCACCGTAGAGAGAACGATGCTCCAGCTGACAACTTTTAGACGACATGATATGCCATTAGAGCCAGGTCATTATTCGAACCGTTTTTTCACAACCAGCCACAACGCGCATTGTGAGGCGGTTTCCTTGACACGTCTTGTCAAAGCAGAGATCATGTCCCCTTATCACCGGATTCTCATCAATATGGGTATGGGTAATCCCCCCGTGCCATCAATCGTGGCGCTTGGGAAGTAAGCGATTCTCAACAGGCTAGTGGGGAGGCGCACCGCTTTCGTCGCCTCTATAAAGGGATAAGAGTTCCTCATTTTTACCCACGCCTTCTTCCCCCCTCGCATACTCTTGCACCCTCGAGCTCCAGTGCCCTAGTCCAGGTCTTCTCCGCACAGTTAGTCATGTCTGGAGCAGGAGGCAAGTGGGTGGCTTCCACCGCGACGGAGAAGAAGATCGCGAATCTCCGGGCGGCCAGATACTTGGCCGCAGACATAGCGCACCGGCTACCAGACGAGGGGCAGGTCATTCCAACTCCAGGACCCCATGAGAGGGTCGTGTTCCTTGCCCACTTCGTCCGTGGACTGGGGTTTCCACTCCACCCCTTCGTCCACGGGCTAATGTTCTACTATGGGCTAGACTTTCATGATCTAGCTCTGAACTTCGTCCTCAACATCTCGGCGTTCATCGTCGTGTGTGAGGCTTTCCTCCGCATCAAGCCTCATTTTGGCTTGTGGCTCCAAACCTTCTGCATGAAGCCGAAGATTGTGAGCGACCAGCAAGCGGAGTGCGGAGGAGCCATGGTGGGCAAAATGCCTAATGTCACCTGGCCTGATGGCTCCTCTGTGGAAACCGTGAAGGGGTGGCAATTGGGGTGGTTCTACATCACTGAGCAACGCGACGCCAACTAGGCGGCGGCCCCTGAGTTCTGATCTCGAACCCCTATGCGGCTCACCTCCTGGGAACAGAAGGGCCTGTTATGGGGCGAATCTGCAGAGCTGACCGGACTCATCAACTGCATCAAGGGCATGAAGGACAAGAACATCAAGCTCGTCAACATGATCCAAGTCATGCTCATTCGCCTGATTCTACCGTGCCAAAGGCGGGCATTCAATCTGTGGGAATTCGTCCTGGCCGAACACCGGACGCTCCAGAGGCTCTATGGCATGAAGCACAAGAACGCATGGAAGGCGTTGTTCAAGGCCACCGAAGTACCTCCTCTCATAACCGAGGACAGTGGGCTCCACGCCGCACGGCAACCTACCCAGGTGAGTTCTCAGGCCGCCACCGGGTCCGGTTCCTCCCAATGTATTCATGGAGAATCCCTAAGCGATTGTGTATATTTGTTTAGGAGTATGTGGAGACAGCGGAGCGGATCGACAGTCCGGCTCCGTTGCCAGAAAGCCCAGCCTATGATCTTCTGACGAAGATGCTGGTCCCGACGCCCTATAAGGGGCCGGAGAAGAAGGTCGATAAGAAGGCCCCGGGGACCCGAAAGGGTCTCCGAAGTAAGGTTGCGCAAGCCTCGTCTGAAGACGACTCCTCCCCCGAAGGGGAAGAAGAAGAAGAGGAGGAGGCCGCCCTATCTGGAAAGGATAGGGGGCCTGAGACGGCGGATCAGGGGGGCAGGAGAGGCCCCCGGCATAAGGCCGTCATACCCTTGTCGTCCGATGACGACGAGGCTGATTCCTCCCGCGGAGGCGGGGAGGAACAAGGAGAAACTCCACCTCCCCGTACTGGGGGAGGGAAGAAGAGGAAGGCCGCCCCGGTGGGAGAGACTGGGACGTCCAAGAAGGGAAAGGCATCCCTTCTGGACTACTCCGCCACTGCCGCCAATAGCGAGGAAGGGTGTCTGCCCAGGAAGAAGCCCCTTGTGTGATCGTAAGTATCCGCACTCAATCGTAATTTTCGCTTCATAATTTTGTTTATAATGCTGAACTTGTATGCAGTCCGGCCAGGGCCCATCCGGAAGTGTCGTCTTCGGACGGGTCCTTGAGTGAGTCAGCAGTGAACTCACTCCCGACGGCCACGTCTCCTCGTCCTGCGGACGACACGGAGGTGTTGTCTCGAAGGCTCCCGACGATGGCGGAGTTGGGCCTGGAGGCGCCTCAAGGCGGCGTCCCAGGCGTCGGACTCGCGGGGTTCAAGGTCCACGCGGATCGTGTAGATGAGAGCCATGGCAAGCCGGACTCTCAGCCGGACACCGTTCCGTAGCCTTCAGTGGTTCCGGACTTAGGCGGGCAGCCCCTCGTTATGGAGGAAGGGCCGTCTGTATCAAGGACTTCCGTTGCACCCCGGGAGCCGAATTGTCTGTTGGAAGCGCTTCGAGGAGCTTCCCTAGATGAAGAGCACCGTACTCTCATGAGTGCGGTGATTCAGAAGGTTTCGTCCGCCAAGAGCGGACTAACCGAAGCCTGCACCAGCTTCCTAACAGGCTTTGAGGTAAGCAGTAAAAATATGTGAAGTTACCACCCGATAGGTAGTAGCCCCTGATACTCTGTTTGGTGTTCGGAAAGGAGAACCAAACGGAGGGTCAATTATAATCCGCAGGAGTCTAACAATAAGTTTGAATGTAAATAAACAGGCTGTGCTGCTAGCCGCCGCTGCTCGCACGGCCGAAATCGCCTGCCTAACGCAGGACTTAGAGCGGGCACAGGGAGAGGTCGGCCTCACGAGGAGGCAGCTCGAAGAGAGCAAAGGTGAATGATTCCCCTCTCTCATATAATGAATAGTATATAAAATTTCATTATTCTAACGACGAAATGTCGTGATGTGGTAATAGAGGCTACCATCGAAGTGGCGTCTCTCAAGAAGGCACTATCCAAGGCCGAATACAAAGCGGCCTTGGAACTCAAGGAGTGCAAAAAGCAAGAGGCTCGAGTGGGCGAGGTACAAGAAGAGCTCCAGGAGCTCGGCAAGAAGCTCGAGTCTGTGGAGCGGGAGCTTAAAGCAAAAGAGGCCGAGCTTGCAAAGGCCCTTACAAATACAAGAGACACCAAGGCCGAAGCCGAGAGGGCTCAGCAACAGATCCAGGAGGCCAAGAAAATAGCGGCGGGTAAGAAATTTTTTATGCAAAGCAAACATGTGGAGGAGGCGTTTCTTTTACTTACTTGAATCCGGAGATCTGCAGGGGCATTCGCAGACCTACCATGCAACGTTTCAGATGCCGCGAAGTTCTACCGTGCCTAGGAGGGGAGCTCAACGGAGAAGTTATTCTGGTCCCAGTATGCTGGGGCCGAACAAGCAACGCCTCTGAGTGACCAACTGAAGCAGTTGGTCGAACTCGACAAGGCGGCCGAAGTGGCTATGAAAGATCTCATAGTCCGGATATGGCCTGGCGAGCTTCTGCCTACCAGCTACTTCGGCCTAATCAAGCGGATGGTGGATTCCTGACCGCGACTGGAAGTCATCAAGCGATCCGTTTGCATTGAGGGTTCCCACTGGGCCCTTGCCCGCGCCAAGGTGCATTGGGGCAAGCTGGATGCGGATAAGCTGATGAAGGGCGGGCCGCCGGAGGGCAAGCCGCATCACGTCCCCGAGAAGTATTATGATGGCATTATGAAGGGTGCTTGCCTCGTGGCCGATGAATCTACCAAAGACATAGTTTTTGAATGAATTCACTTCTGTCATGTTTGTAATTTAAAGACGAAGTTACTTGTGCTATGTAGCGCTTTTGTGATTTAAAATATTACCTTCTGTGTGGCTGCTTATTAAATTCTAAAAGGAGGCCAGTCGCCAGCTTCCACCCCCGTGTTACTAGTACTGGGGTGTTCGTGGAAAACCAGGACACTATTTATCCAAATATTTGGTCCCTTAAGGAGGTGTCCAGCGCAGCGAACGAGGCAATCGGACTATACGGCTTTATAACTTCACTTACCCATGGAAGTCTATGATTTTAAATTTCGGTGAAGCCCCTAGAATCCAGAAGGCCGAATTGCGGCGCTATACACGCCTATATCGGACAAAGCCGAATTAGCGCCTAAAGCGGAAAAATCTTCAAGGATTTTAAGACCTCTCGAACAGCGACCAGCTCTCGCCACATCATGCCGGATAGTTTTGTGCTTTCTCTACTGAGGTGCTCGTCGGGAAAACCCAGGGCACAATCACAGTAGTTCTCCCTGCGCTACCTTAGCCGAATTAACGGAATGTAAGGCACCAAAACAAGGGAGCCGGGCTATCCCAACTGTAACCCAAGACATGATTCGGAGCTGATACATATAATGTTATAAGTTCGGCGTGCTGCACTGCTGAAAGTGTTCGGACTTGTCTTGCCGTATTATGGGGCGCTATAAGAAGCCCCTAGAAAACTCAACGTACCTAAGTGTATGGATGCAAAATCAAATAGACATTTATAAAAAATGCAAAAAGTAAAAAAATAAGAGGATGCTGTATATTGTCTCCCATTGTTAAATAATACGTTTAAGTGTATGATTACAACGAACGCATTAAGCGGAGATAAATAGGATTATTTGACATATCCTATCCAGGAGCAGGCTACATACAGATAGATAAAGCAGGAACAACGATCGTGAATAGATTCCACCTGGGTGTTTCCTGGTGTGCCTAAAGCCTGTTACCTCCTGGGTTTCCTCCCCTTTGTAAGTCCGACAATCCAGCTCTTCTGGAGAAGCTGCACTAAAGCGATGTCCTTAAGGGGTAAAAGGAAAGGTTACGAAGCAATACCGTACTGTTGACTGAGCCACTGCTACGCCTCCACCTGTTCCCATGGTATTTTGAGTGCGTAATTATCTACGCGTGGCACGAATGCTGCTTGGGTGGGACTTGGGCGGAGGCCGAACTGCTAATCATGCTCTTGACGTGCCTGCTGATCCTGTTGCAGGGTGTTCCGCCCTCGCTTGACGGAGCTTGAGGTTGTCGTCGCTTGATTGGTGGTTTGCCGGAGGAGGCCGCATTGTACTTCGGCCGCAAGGGCTGCAGTGTGTTCTTATGTATGGAGAGAGCGGTCCATATTCCCGTTGACTGTTATGACCCTGCGCGGGCCTGGCATCTTGAGCTTGAGGTATGCATAGTGTGGTACCGCATTGAATCTAGCAAATGCGGTTCGCCCGAGCCGTGCGTGGTAACCACTTCGGAAAGGGACGATATCGAAGATTAACTCTTTGCTTCGGAAGTTATCCGGAGATCCGAAGACCACTTCCAATGTTATAGAGCCCGTACAACGGGCCTCTACTCCAGGAATGACACCCTTAAAGGTGGTTTTGTGGGCTTAATCCTTGAAGGATCGATGCCCATTTTGCGCACTGTGTCCTGATAAAGCAGGTTCAGGCTGCTGCCTCCGTCCATAAATACTCTTGTGAGGTGAAATCCATCTATAATTGGGTCTAAAACCAATGCGGCTGAGCCACCGTGATGGATGCTATTAGGATGATCCCTATGATCAAAGGTGATCGGACAAGTTGACCATGGGTTGAATTTGGGGACGACTGGCTCCATCACATATACGTCCCGTAGTGCTTGCTTCCGTTCCCGCTTGGCGATGTGGGTGGCGTAGATCATGCTGACCGTTTTCACCTGGAGGGGG
>NC_057795.1:70406026-70430994 GCF_018294505.1 Triticum aestivum
CCGCTTGTCCTTGTTTTCGACGTTTATTTTTCCGGCCTGTTTAAATACCCAGTAGTATCTGTTGGTGTGGTTGGCTGGCTTGTCTGGGCTGCCGTGAATTTGGCACGAGCGCTCCAATATACGGTCCAGACTGGACGGTCCTTGATTGTTACGCTTGAATGGCTTCTTCCACTGACCGGATTTGGATCCGCTGAATCCGGCATTGACCGCCGTATCCTCGGTGCTGTCACCGTTGTTCCGTCGCTTGTGTCTGTTGCACCGTGGCTTGCCATTATTGTCCCGGACATCTGAAGTTCCAGAATGTGGCATAGTGCTACTGTGAGCCAACCAGCTGTCCTCGCCCATGCAAAAGCGGGTCATTAGTGTTGAAAGATCTACCATGGACTTGGGTTTCTCCTGGCCGAGGTGTCTGGCGAGCCACTCGTCACGAATATTATGCTTGAAAGCCGCCAGGGCTTCGGCGTCCGGACAGTCGACTATTTGGTTCTTTTTAGTTAGGAACCGAGTCCTGAATTTCCTGGCTGATTCATCGGACTGTTGAGTAATGTGGCTCAAGTCATCGGCATCTGGAGGTCGGACATATGTGCCCTGGAAGTTGTCAAGAAATGCGTCTTCCAGATTTTCCCAACTGCGAAAGGAATTTGTGGGCAGACTGTTTAGCCAGTGCCGGGCAGGTCCTTTGAGCTTAAGGGGAAGATACTTGATGGCATGTAGATCATCTCCACAGGCCATGTGAATGTGGAGAAGGAAATCCTCGATCCATTCCGCGGGGTCTGTGGTGCCATCGTATGATTCGATGTTTACGGGTTTAAACCCTTCTGGGAATTCATGATCCATCACTTCATCAGTGAAGCAGAGGGGGTGTGCGGCGCCTCTATGTCGGGCTATGTCACGGCGCAGTACGGCTGCGTCTGACTGGTTGTATTCGGCCTGGCCGGATTTGCTGTTAGTGTATCCGGTATGACGGTCATCATCATGTGCTTCCGCGAGCCCCCGTGATTAGTAGATCGATCTTGGTTGTCCTGCGGTGTTATCCAGTTTATCGCACAGGTCCTGAGTATTGTCCCGGGCCGTAGTAAACCGGCGCGGGGGTACAGGCTGGTATTTCGGCTGATATGTTGTTTTGTCCCAATCTCGAGGCGGTCGGTCAGCCGTGGGGCTCTCGAGTCTATATATATTCCTCGGCTGCCAGGACTTCTGTCCATCTGTCTGTGAGCAGATCTTGATCAGCTTGGAGCTGCTGCTGCTTCTTCTTCAGGCTTCTCGCAGTGGCAATAAGCCGACGCTTGAAGCGCTCCTGCTCTGTGGGGTCTTCGGGTACACCGAACTCGTCGTCGCCGAGGCTAATCTCGTCTTCGGAGAGGGGCATGTAGTTGTCCTCCTCCGGATACCCGTCCGTCGCCTGTTCATTTGGGATGTTATGCCGGTCTTCCTGTTCGGCCTGCTCGAAGGCGGGCTGTTCGGGGTTGTATTCATCGTCGGCACCGACCGGATTATTATCGTCTCTGATGCCGGTATTGCCTTGGCAGGGCTTGGAGCAGCGCTGCCGAAGCCAATGCTTTGCTTTCTTCTTGGAGGGGTTATCCTCCGTTGCCTCATCACCATTGGTTTCTTTCGGAGTGTCCACCATATATATATCATGTGAAGAGGTGGTTGTCCACCGCCCTGTGAGCGGTGGCTCCTGTATGTCTCCTGCATCGTCGTCCATACCGTTGATGTCTTCGAAGCCAAAGTCGAGCACGTCGGTTAAATCATCGATCATGGCGACAAAGTGGGTGGTGGGTGGGCAGCGAATTCCTTCGTCACCTCCTTCCCACTCAAGCCGGACATAGTTCGGCCCAGAGCCTCCTGACAAAGAGAGTGACTTCAATGAGTTCAGCATGTCGGCAAAGGGCGAGTGCTGAAAGATGTCTGCAGTGGTAAACTCCATTACCGGAGCCCAGCCTGGCTCGACTGGCTCGAGAGTGAGCGTACCAGGACCAACATCCAGATATGAGTCCTAGGGCCCAGGGTTACAGGACTCCACAGAGGTGAGACTCGTGTTAGGCTCCACCGTCGATAAGTGTGCGGCCTGCGAGGCAGGGTCCAGCCCTCCGTCCATAGGCAACGCAACCTGCCCTGGATTTAGATCCGTGGCTGCTTCGGGGATGATGTCCCGGGCACTGTCCGACAGCAGGTCTAGGCCGTCCTCGTCGTGGCTGTCCGACGCTCCTGGCGCAGACTCGAATCCGTCGAAGATCAAGTCTCCGCGGATATCTTCCATGTAGTTCAAGTTTCCGAACCTGATCTGGTGGCTAGGGGTGAAGCTGTCGATCTGCTCCAACTGGCCAAGCGAATTGGCCCGCAGTGCAAAGCCGCCGAACACAAAGATCTGTCCGGGGAGAAAAGTCTCACAATGGACCGAGTTGTTGACGATTGAATACGCCATCAAGCCTCGAAGCGAAGACACAGATGAACTCTCAATGAAAGCACCAATGTCGGCGTCAAAACCGGTGCATCTCGGGTAGGGGGTTCCGATCTGTGCGTCTTAGGCTGATGGTAACAGGAAGCAAGGGACACAATGTTTACCCAGGTTCGGGCCCTCTCGATAGAGGTAAAGCCCTACTTCCTGCTTGATTAATATTGAAGATATGTGGAATACAAGAGTAGATCTACCACGAGATCGTAGAGGCTAAACCCTAAGAGCTAGCCTATGATGGTATGATTGTAACTGTGATCGGCCTTCTAAAGACCATGCTCTTCGGTTTATATAAACACCAGAGAGCTAGGGTTTACATGGAGTCGGTTACAAGGAAGTAAGCATAATATCCGGATCGCCAAGCTTGTCTTCCACGCAAAGGAGAGTCCCATCCGGACACGAGCCGAAGTCTTGAGTCTTGTATCTTGACGCTTCTATAGTCCGGATAATGTATATAGTCCGGCTGTCCGAATACCCCCTTATCGAGGACTCCCTCAATGTATGTTGCCGCTCTTCCCTGCTTCGACACGCACCCGGGCCAGCGAGGCGTGCGGTGCCTTGTAGACTAGCAGGCAGCTGAGGTGGCACCATGTACGCTGGCAGGTAGCTTTGGTAGCGCGGTGGTAGGGCCTTCATGAAGATTTGCATGCCACCACGTAGGCATGCGCTAAGTTGGCCCAGAAGCACCCTGTTGACACGTAGGTGCCTGCCTACCTGGTGGGCTGGCAGCTGCATCGGGAACGGGGGCGGGACCGTGGCTGGCGCAGGCCTGGCGTAGATTTCATGGATGTCCTCGGCAAGGGCCTTGCCGGGGTCCCGGCAAGGGTCTTGCCGCGGTGTCGTAGTCGTCCCTGACAAGGATGTTGCCGGAGGTCTTCTGTGCTTCTTTGGCAAGGATCTTTCCATGGTTTCGTTGCCTTCTGTTCCTCCTCTGTCTTAGAATGCCTCTTGTCTTCACAAAGATCTACATGGCACCACATGAGTGCCTCCCGAGCCCTGATCCCAATGAGGTTGGGAAACTTGGGCTCAAGGGTAGCGCGTCCTACTGGCGTAGGGCTGGGCAAGTTTCCCAGGCAAGACTCTCGTCAGGGGCGCGGATCCTAACCCGGCAAGGCCATTGCCAGGGAGAATCGTCTTGTTTGTTGATCTTCTTTGGTCTTGGCATTGCGTGGATTGTTTCTGCAGTTCCGGCCCACACTTTTTCCCTGCTTAGTGTGGCCGTGGCCACGCGGCTTCGACTGCCCGTGCACTTAGTAAGGGATACAGAAAGTGCCCTTATTTTAGTACACCGACAATCAATATCAATCAAGCAGGAAGTAGGGTATTACCTCCATAGAGAGGGCCCGAACTTGGGTAAACATCGTGTCCCCCACCTCCTGTTACCATTAGCCTTAGACACACAGTTCGGGACCCCCTACCCGAGAACCGCCGGTTTTGACACCGACGCCGACCTCGCCATCAGCCTCGTTGTGAGCTCCTCTATTTCCCCTTCTTACTACCTCGATCCTTCGTCGTAGCCGCTCGTACTCGCCGAGGCCTCCACTCATGGAGTCCGCGCTCACCACGTACGCTGATATGTCTCCGTCGTATCTACTTTTCCAAACACTTTTGCCCTTGTTTTGGAATCTAACTTGCATGATTTGGATGGAACTAACCCGGACTGATGCTGTTTTCAGTAGAACTGCCATGGTGTTATTTTTGTGCAGAAATATTTTTTCTCAGAATGACCTGAAACTCCACGGAAGTTATTTTTGGAATTAATAAAAAATATTGGCGAAAGAATCAAGGCAAGGGGGCCCACACCCTGTCCACGAGGGTGGGGGGCGCCCCCCCTAGGATGCGCCCCTGCCTCATGGGCCCCCTGGTGCTCCATCAACCTCAACTCCAACTCCATATATTCATGTTCGGGGAGAAAAAACATAAGAGAGAAGGATTCATCGCGTTTTACAAAATGGAGCCGTCGCCAAGCCCTAAACTCTCTCGAGAGGGATGGTCTGGAGTATGTTCGAGGCTCCGGAGAGGGGAATATGTCGCCATTGTCATCATCAACCATCCTCCATCACTAATTTCATGATGCTCACCATCGTGCGTGAGTAATTCCATCGTAGGCTTGCTGGACGGTGATGGGGTGGATGAGATTTACCATGTAATAGAGTTAGTTTTGTTAGGGTTTGATCCCTAGTATCCACTATGTTCTGAGATTGATGTTGCTATGACTGTGCTATGCTTAATGCTTGTCACTAGGGCCAGAGTGCCATAACTTCGGATCTGAACCTATTATGTTTTCATGAATATATGTGAGTTCTTGATCCTATCTTGCAAGTTGCTATGTGGGTGATGCAGCACAGTAGCGTAAGTATTTCCCATAGTTTTTGAGAACCAAGGTATCAATCCAGTAGGAGGCTCCTCACAAGTCCCACGCACCTACACAAACAAACAAATAACTCGCAACCAACGCGATAAAGGGGTTGTCAATCCCTTCAGGCCACTTGCAAAAGTGAGATCTGATAGAGATAGTATGATAAGATAAATATATTTTTGGTATTTTATGATATAGATTGGAAAAGTAAAGATGCAAATAAAAGTAGATTGAAAGCTTATATAACAAGAGATAGACCCGGGGGCCATAGGTTTCACTAGAGGCTTCTCTCAAGATAGCATAAGTATTACGTTGGTGAACAAATTACTGTCGAGCAATTGATAGAAAAGCAAATAAATATGAGATTATCTATGCATGATCATGTACATAGGCATCACGTCCGTGACAAGTAGACCGACTCCTGCCTGCATCTACTACTATTACTCCACACATCGACCGCTATCCAGCATGCATCTAGAGTATTAAGTTCATAAGAACACAGTAACACATTAAGAAAGATGACATGATGTAGAGGGATATACTCATGCAATATGATATAAACCCCATCTTTTTATCCTTGATGGCAACAATACAATACGTGCCTTTCTGCCCCTGTTGTCACTGGGAAAGGACACCGCAAGATTGAGCCCAAAGCTAAGCAATTCTCCCATGGCAAGAAAGATCAATCTAGTAGGCCAAAGCAAACCGATAATTCGAAGAGACTTGCAAAGATAACTTAGTCACACATAAAAGAATTTAGAGGAGATTCAAATATTTTTCATAGATAATCCTGATCATAAACCCACAATCCATCGGATCTCGACAAACACACCGCAAAAAGAGTTACATCGAATAGATCTCCAAGAAGAGGAAGGAGAACATGGTATTGATATTCAAAGAGAGAGAAGAAGCCATCTAGCTAATAACTATGGACCAAAAGGTATGTGGTAAACTACCCACAACTCATTGATACGTCCATTTTTCATCATGCTTTTATATCAATATTTATTGCATTATGGGCTGTTATTACACATTATATACCAATATTTATGGCTATTCTCTCTTATCTTATAAGGTTTACCATGAAGAGGGGGAATGTCGGCAGCTGGAATTCTGGCTGGAAAAAGAGAAAACATTGGAAACCTATTCTGCACTGCTCCAAAGGACCTGAAACTCCACGAAACTTATTTTTGGATTTATTAAGAATTATTGAGCGAAAGAAACACCTCAGGGGGCCCACACCCTGGCTAGGAGGGTGGGGTGCACCCACCCCTACTAGGAGCGCCATTTTTCTCCTGGCCCCCCTCGTGCCCCCCCCCTCGGTGTCCATCTTCCGCTATATGAAGGCTTTTACCCTGCAAAAAATCATGGGCAAGCATACGGGACGAAACTCCGCTGCCACGAGGCGGAACCTTGGCGAAAGCAATCTAGAGCTCCGGCAGAGCTGTCCTGCCGGGGATACTTCCCTCCGTGAGGGGGAAATCATCACCATCGTCATCACCAACAATCCTCCCACCGGGAGATGGTTAATCTCCATCAACATCTTCACCAGCACCATCTCCTCTCAAACCCTAGTTCATCTCTTGTATCCAAAACCACAAATTGGTACTTGTGGGTTGCTAGTAGTGTTGATTACTCCTTGTAGTTGATACTTATTGGTTTACTTGGTGGAAGATCATATGTTCAGATACTTAATGCCTATTATTACACCTCAGATTATGAACATGGATATGCTTTGTGAGTAGTTACGTTTCTTCCTGGGGACATGGGTGAAGTCTTGCTATTAGTAGTCATGTGAATTTGGTATCCGTTCGATATTTTGATGAAATGTATGTTGTTTTTCCTCTAGTGGTGTTATGTGAATGTTGAGTACATGACACTTCACCATTATTGGGCCTAGAGGAAGTATATGATGGGTTGCTAGAGTGACAGAAGCTTAAACCCTAGTTTATGCGTTGCTTCATTAGGGGCTGATTTGGATCCATATGTTTAATGATGTGGTTAGGTTTACCTTAATACTTTTGTTGTAGTTGCGGATGCTTGCAATAGGGCTTAATCATAAGTGGGATGCTTGTCCAAGCAAGGGAAGTACCCAAGCACCGGTCCACCCACATAACAAATTATCAAAGTACCGAACGCGAATCATATGAACGTCATGAAACTAGCTTGACGATAATTCCCATGTGTCCTCGAGAGCGCTTTTCTCATTATAAGAAATTGTCCAGGCTTGTCCTTTGCTATAAAAAATATTGGGCCACCTTGCTGCACCTTATTTACTTTTATTGCTTGTTACTCGTTACAATTTATCTTATCACAAAACTATCTATTAGTTACAATTTCAGTGCTTTCAGAGAAAACCTTACTGAAAACCGCTTATCATTTCCTTCTGCTCCTCATTGGGTTCGACACTCTTACTTATCAAAAGGACTACGATAGATCCCCTACACTTGTGGGTCATCAAGACTCTTTTCTAGAGCCGTTGCCGGGGAGTGTAGCGCTTTTGGTGTGTGGAACTTGGTAAGGAAACATTTATATAGTGTGCTGAAATTTTCTGTTACTTGTTACTATGGAAACTAATCCTTTGAGGGGCTTGTTCGGGGCATCTTCGCCCCGACCAATTTAGCAAAGAGTTGCTCCTCAACCTACTGAAATTTTTCACTTTGAAATTCCTTCAGGTATGATAGAGAAACTGCTAGCTAATCCATTTGCAGGAGATGGAACATTGCATCCCGATTTACACCTTATCTTTGTGGATGAAGTTTGTGGATTATTTAAGCTTGCAGGTATTCCCGATGATGTTGTCAAAAGGAAGGTGTTCCCTTTATCTCTGAAGGGAGATGCATTGACATGGTTTAGGCTATGTGATGCTACGAGATCTTCGAATTATAAGCGATTGAAGTTGGAATTTCACCAGAAGTTTTATCCTATGCATCTTGTTCATCGTGATCGTAATTACATACATAATTTCTGGCCTCGCGAAGGAGAAAGCACCGCTCAAGCTTGGGGGAGGCTTAAGTCAATGTTATATTCATGCCCCAATCATGAGCTCTCCAAAGACATGATTATTCAAAAAATTATGCTCGGCTTTCTCTCAATGATCGCACCATGCTCGATACTTCCTGTGCTGGTTCTTATAGGCTGAAGACTATTGAATTCAAATGGGACTTATTGGAAAGAATTAAATGCAACTCTGAAGATTGGGGTTCCGACGATGGTAAGGAGTCAGGTATGACACCTAAGTTTGATTGTGTTAAATCTATTATGGATAACGATGTTTTTTATGGATTTAGCGCTAAATATGGACTTGACTCTAAGATTGTAGCTTCTTTCTGTGAATCTTTTGCTACTCACGTTGATCACCCTAAGGAGAAGCGGTTTAAATATAATCCTCCCATTGAAGTAAAGGTAGTTGCACCTATTAGAGTTGAAGAAAAGACTATCACTTGTAGTGATCCTATTATTCCTACTACTTATGTTGAGAAACCACCTTTTCCTATTAGGATAAAGGATCATGCTAAAACTTCAACTATGGTTCGTAAAAGTAATACTAGAACTTATACACCTCCTAAGAAAATCAAAGTTGAACCTAGTATTGCTATGGTTAAAGATCTCTTGGATGATAATTTAGATGGGCATGCTATTTACTTTAGTTGTGAAACTGCTAATATTGCAAAACCAGATGCTAAGATACATAGACCTGTTGTAGGCATGCCTGTTATTTTTGTCAAAATAGGATATCATTGTTATCACGGCTTATGTGATATGGGTGCTAGCGCTAGTGCAATACCCTATGATTTATACAAAGAAATTATGCATGACATTGCACCTGCTGGGTTAGAAGATATTGATGTTACTATCATGCTTTCTAATAGAGATACTATTTCACCAATTGGGATTGTTAGAGAGGTTGAAGTCTTGTGTGGGAAGGTTAAATACCCTGCTGATTTTCTTGTTCTTACTTCCCCTCAAGATGATTTTTGTCCCATTATATTTGGTAGACCCTTCTTGAACACTCTTAAAGCTAAGATTGGTTACGCAAAGGATGTTGTTACGATTGGCTTGGATGATATGACTCATGAGTTTAATTTTGCTAAATTTCGTAGACAACCCCGTGATAAAGAATTACCTAGTAAAGATGAAATAATTGGTCTTGCTTCTATTGTCGTGCCTCCTACTAATCCGTTAGAACATTATTTACGAGACCATGAAAATGATATGTTTGTGAAAGAGAGAAGGGAAATAGATGAGGCATTCCTTAAACAGGAACCTATCCTGAAACATAACTTACTTGTTGAAATCCTAGGGGATCCTCCTCCACCCAAGGGTGATCCCGTGTTTGAGTTAAAACCATTACCTAATAATCTTAAATATTCTTATCTTGATGAAAAGAAGATATATCCTGTTATTATTAGTGCTAACCTTTCTGCGCAAAAAGAGGAAAGATTGTTGAAAACTCTAAAGAAGCACTGTGCTGCTATTGGCTATACTCTGGATGATCTTAAGGGCATTAGTCCTACTCTATGCCAACACAAAATTAAAGTGGAAAAGATGCCAAACCAGTTAGAGATCCTCAATGAAGATTAAATCCTAAGATGAAAGAAGTGGTAAGAAATGTAATATTAAAGCTCCTCGAGGCGGGTATAATTTATCCCGTTGCTGATGGTGAATGGGTAAGCCCTGTCCATTGTGTTCCTATAAAGGGAGGTATTACTGTTGTTCCTAATGATAAAGATGAATTGATTCTGCAAAGAATTATTACAGGTTATAGGATGGTAATTGATTTCCGTAAATTAAATAAAGCTACTAAGAAAGATCATTACCCTTTACCTTTTATTGATCAAATGCTAGAAAGACTATCCAAACATACACATTTCTGCTTTCTAGATGGTTATTCTGGTTTCTCTCAAATACCTGTATCAGCGGAGGATCAATCACAAACTACATTTACTTGCCCTTTCGGTACTTTTGCTTATAGACATATGCCTTTTAGTTTATGTAATGCACCTGCTATATTT
Source organism: Triticum aestivum (assembly GCF_018294505.1). NCBI lineage: Eukaryota > Viridiplantae > Streptophyta > Magnoliopsida > Poales > Poaceae > Triticum > Triticum aestivum. The sequence goes on from NC_057795.1 coordinate 70,415,859, forward strand.
CAAAGATGTATGATGGCTATATTAACTGACTTTTGTGAAACGATTTGTGAAGTATTCATGGATGATTTATCCGTTTATGGATCTTCTTTTGATGATTGCTTGAGCAACCTAGATCGAGTTTTGCAGAGATGCAAAGACACTAGTCTCGTCTTGAATTGGGAAAAGTGCTACTTTATGGTTAACAAAGGCATTGTCTTGGGGCACAAGATCTCCGAGAGAGGTATTGAAGTTGATAAAGCTAAAGTTGATGCTATTGAAAAGATGTCATGTCCCAAGGACATAAAGGTATAAGACGTTTCCTTGGTCATGCCAGTTTTTATAGGAGGTTCATTAAGGACTTTTCTAAAATCTCTAGGCCCTGACTAATTTATTAAAAAAAGATATTCCTTTTGTCTTTGATGATGATTGTGTAGAACCATTTGAAATACTTAAGAAAGCATTGATCACTGCACCTATTGTTCAGCCACCTGATTGGAATTTACCTTTCGAAATTATGTGTGATGCTAGTGATTATGCCGTAGGTGCTATTCTAGGGCAAAGAGTTGGCAAGAAATTGAATGTTATCCAGTATGCTAGTAAGACTCTTGATACTGCCTAGAGAAATTATGCTACTACTAAAAAGAATTCTTAGCAGTCGTGTTTGCATGTGATAAGTTTAGACCTTATATTGTTGATTCCAAAGTTACTATTCACACTGATCATGCTGCTATTAAATATCTTATGGAAAAGAAAGATGCTAAGCCTAGACTCATTAGATGGTTTCTCTTGCTCCAAGAATTTGATTTGCATATTATTGATAGAAAGAGAGCTGAGAACCCCGTTGCAGACAACATGTCTAGGTTAGAGAATGTTCTTGATGACCCACTGCCTATTGATGATAGCTTTCCTGATGAACAATTAGCAGTCGTTAATGCTTCTCGTACTCCTCCTTGGTATTCTTATTATGCTAATTACATTGTTGCTAAATTTATACCACCTAGTTTCACATACAAACAAAAGAAAAAGTTCTTTTATGATTTAAGACATTACTTTTGGGATGACCCACACCTTTATAACGAAGGAGTAGATGGTGTTATTAGATGTTGTGTACCTGAGCATGAACAAGAACAGATCCTACGCAAGTGTCACTCTGAATCATATGGAGGACACCATGCTGGAGACAGAACTGCACATAAGGTATTGCAATCCCGTTTTTATTGGCCTACTATCTTCAAAGATGCCCGTAAGTTTGCTTTATCTTGTGATGAATGTCAAAGAATTGGTAATATTAGTAAACGTCAAGAAATGCCTATGAACTATTCTTGAATCGTTTGATGTTTGGGGCTATGATTATATGAGACCTTTCCCGGCGTCTAATGGTTATACACATATTTAAGTTGTTGTTGATCATGTTACTAAGTGGGTAGAAGCTATTCCAACTAGTAGTGCTGATCATAACACTTCTATTAAAATGCTTAAAGAAGTTATTTCTTCGAGGTTTGGAGTCCCTAGATATCTTATGACTGGTGGTAGTTCACATTTTATTCATGGTGCTTCCCGTAAGATGCTTGCTAAGTGTGATGTTAATCATAGAATCGTGTCTCCTTATCACCCACAGTCTAGTGGTCAGGTAGAGTTGAGCAATAGAGAACTCAAATTAATTTTGCAAAAGACTGTGAATAGATCTAGGAAGAATTGGTCCAAAAAACTTGATGATGCATTATGGGCCTATAGAACTGCATACAAAAATCCTATGGGTATGTCTCCTTATAAGATGGTTTATGTAAAAGCTTGTCATTTACCTCTAGAACTTGAAAATAAAGCATATTGGGCTATTAAAGAGCTCAATTATGACTTCAAACTTGTTGGTGAGAAGAGGTTGTTTGATATTAGCTCACTTGATGAATGGAGAACCCAAGCCTATGAAAATGCCAAGCTATTCAAAGAAAAAGTCAAACGTTGGCATGACAAAAGAATACAAAAGCGTGAGTTTAACTAGGTGATTATGTATTACTATTCAACTCTCGTTTAAGATTTTTTGCAGGAAAACTTCTCTCTAAATGGCAAGGTCCTTACGTTATCGAGGAGGTCTATCGTTCTAGAGCAATAAAAATAAATAATTTCAAAGGCACAAGTCCGAGGGTGGTGAACGGTCAAAGAATTAAACATTATATTTCAGGAAATCCTATCAATGTTGAAACTAATATTATTGAAACCGTAACCCCGGAGGAATACATAAGGGACACTTTCCAGAACGTTCCAGACTCCGAAAAGGAATATGTATGTGGTACGGTAAGTAAACCGACTCCAAAACAATTCTAAAGGCAATTTCTATCAATTTTGGAATGTTTAAGAATTTTAGGAAGAAAGAAGTAGTCCATGGAGGACAAGAGGCCTCCACGAGAGTGGAGGGCGCGCCCACCCCTACTGGGCACGCCCCCCTGTGTCGTGGACACCTCGCGTGTCTCCCGGACACTGTTTTCTTGCACGTTACGTATTTTGGTCGGTAAAAATTCATTATATATACTCCCGAAGGTTTTGACCACCGTATCACGCAAATATCCTCTATTTTCGTTTCGAGCTATTTCCTGTTGTAGATCAAGAGCAAGATGTCTTCCTGAGAGTCAGTTCGGGACAGTCGGGTGTCTCACCCAACACCAAGACCAGGAGCAGATAGTTATGCTTATCACTTTGGACCATCAACGGAGGATGAGATGGAGGCCGACTTGAAAAGGATAGATGCCATGGAGGAAGATCAAAAAGTTACCTCTTGTCTCCAAGAAGAATTCACCATGGGGGAACTACACAGCTCGGATATTCCAAATTCGGTCATCCCTTCCAACTTTAGATTTCTTTCTTATGAAAATATGAAAAAGAGCGTCACTTGTTCTCCAGAAGCTATGCAACATCCTTGGGTAAAGTGAGCTCTAACCGTTACGGGTAAGCTTTGTAAAGAAATTATGGACCTCAAACAACAAATCAATAAGCTTGAGGAGGAGAACCATATCATGAATGGCATCATCGCCAAAAAGATCATAACACCGACCGTGAAGGAGACATAATCACATGGGTATGGGCACTCCCCTTGGCAACTGCCAAGCTTGGGGGAGGTGCCCCGGTATCGTATCATAATCACACTCCTATCTTTACCGCTTTATTTAGTTCGATCCTTTTTAGTAGTATCTTGATCTAGTAGATTGAAGTTTTGATATCAAGTAGTTTCTAGTTTTGCCTTGTGATCTCTTTATGTAATTGGGTCTGTGAGTTATCTATAATAAAGATTAGTGTTGAGTCAAGGGCTTTTCTATCTTGCTATGATCATGAAAGAGTAAAAAGAATAAAAGAGTTCATATTGATTTTTTTGGTTAGTGATGACTTCACACATAGAAAGTATGAGGCTTAAAAGTTGTTGAGAGTTGATAAACATGGTTTTGCAATTAATAGGAAGTGATAAGGAAAGAGAGGTTCACATATAAATATACTATCTTGGACATCTTCTATGCTTGTGAGCACTCATTAAGTATGACATGCTAAAAGAGTTGACGTTGGACAAGGAAGACAACGTAATGGTTTATGTTTTCTCACATCTCAGTTAAAGTATGTTGTCATTGACCTTCCAAACATGTTGAGCTTGCCTTTCCCTCTCATGCTAGCCAAATTGCTAGCACTAAGTAGAGATAATACTTGTGCTTCCAAATATCCTTAAACCCAGTTTTTCCATGAGAGTCCACCATATCTACCTATGGATTGAGTAAGATCCTTCAAGTAAGTTGTCATCGGTGCAAGCAATAAAAAATGCTCTCTAAATATGCATGACTTATTAGTGCGGAGAAAATAAGCTTTATACGATCTTGTTATGGAAGCAATAAAAGCGACGGACTGCATAATAAAGGTCCATACACAAGTGGCAATATAAAGTGACGTTCTTTCATACTAAGATTTTGTGTATCCAACCCTAAAAGCACATGACAACCTTTGCTTCCCTCTGCGAATGGCCTATCATTTACTTTATGTTCTTACTTTATGTTTTTGTTTTATACTTGAGTCAAGGTGATCTTCACCTTTCCCCATTTTCATTTTATCCTTTGGCAAGCTCCTCGTGTTTGAAAGATCATGATATATATATCCAATTGGATGTTCGTTAGCATGGACTATTATTGTTGACATCACCTAAAGGTGAATATGCTGGGAGGCAACACAATAAGCCCCTATCTTTCTCAGTGTCCGGCTGAAACTCCATAACCACAAGTATTGCGTGGGTGTTAGCAATTGTAGAAGATTATATGATATTTGAGTATGTGGACTTGCTGAAAAGCTCTATTCTTGACTCTTTGTGATGTTACAACAAATTGCAATTGCTTCAATGACTGAGATTATAGTTTGTTAGTTTTCAGTGAATTTTCTGAACCATGCTTGACATTGTGAATTGATTGTTACGGGAGCATAAGAATTCATATGACAAAACCTATATATGTTGTTGTTATAAGAATGATCATGATGCCCTCATGTCCGTATTTTATTTTTATCGACACCTCTATCTCTAAAACATGTGGACATATTTTTCGATTTCGGCTTCCGCTTGAGGACAAGCGAGGTTTAAGCTTGGGGGAGTTGATACGTCCACTTTGCATCATGCTTTTATATCAATATTTATTGCATTATGGGTTGTTATTGCACACTATATGCCAATACTTATGGCTATTCTCTCTTATTTTATAAGGTTTACCATGAAGAGGGGGAATGCCGGCAGCTGGAATTCTGGCTGGAAAAGGGGCAAACATTGGAAACCTGTTCTCCACTGCTCCAAAAGACCTAAAACTCCACGAAACTTATTTTTGGATTTATTAAGAATTATTGAGTGAAAGAAACACCTCAGGGGGCCCACACCCTGGCCAGGAGGGTGGGGGCGCGCCCACCCCAACTGGGCGCGCCCCCTGTCTCCTGGGCCCCCTGGTGGCCCCCCGGTGTCCATCTTCCACTACATGAAGGCTTTTACCCAGGAAAAAATCGTGGGCAAGCTTACGGGACGAAACTCCACCGCCAATAGGCGGAACCTTGGCGGAACAAATCTAGAGCTCTGGCAGAGCTGTCCTGCAGGGGATACTTCCCTTCGGGTGGGGGAAATCATCACCATCGTCATTGAGGGAGTCCTGGATTAGGGGGTATCCGGACAGCCGGACTATATATATCGTCCGGACTATTAATGCGTGAAGACACAAGACTCAAGACTTCGGCCTGTGTTCGGATGGGACTCTCCTTTGCGTGGAAGACAAGCTTGGCAATCCAGATATTATATTTCCTTCCTTGTAACTGACTCCATGTAAGCCCTAGCCCTCTCCGATGTCTATATAAACCGGAGAGGATGGTCCTTAGAAGACCGATCACAATTACAATCATACCATCATAGGCTAGCTTCTAGGGTTTAGCCTCTACGATCTTGTGGTAGATCTACTCTTGTACTACTCATATCTTCAATATTAATCAAGCAGGAAGTAGGGTTTTACCTCCATTGAGAGGGCCCGAACCGGGGTAAACATTGTGTCCCTCGCTTCCTATTACCATCAGCCTAAGACACACAGATCGGGACCCCCTACCCGAGATCCGCCGGTTTTGACACTGACAATGGTGCTTTCATTGAGAGTTCCTCTATGTCGTTGCTGCAAGGCTTGATGGCTCGTCTCGTTGTCAAGGACAACGTCACCTCTAGGGGAGCACTAGCTGTAGGCCAAATTCTCCGACTTGGCGGCTTCATTATGGCCGCCCCATTGGCTGTTGCACCGACGATGGCCTCTCGGGTCATCACTCATAACCTTCGCATCAATTCGGAGCTTACCGAAAAGATGGATCCAATTGAGCTCTCCTCCCTTAATGAGCTCTTGGATCGCATCGCCGCTTTGGGAGTCTCTATGGACTATGATCGGATTGGGCTTAAACCCGACCAAAGGGACATTAGATCCCCGCCAGCCACCCATGAGATAGCGGTAGTGGAGGAACCACACACGGGTTGCCCCTCAACTTTGAGGAAGAATTATGTCCGGATCACCAAACTCAGTAAGCCGAACACCTACTCAAAGGAAAGCATGATCCGGGTCCCAGACTTAGAATTGGGCATCGGGCCGACGAGATTCGGTGATACTCCGGATCCCGAACTGTCGGGCTAGGAACCTTCCGTATTCAGCCAACTACACTTGCTCGGACTTAAACCGTCTCTCCCGCATCAGGCAAGAGCCCCTAGAGATGGTACACCGTTACTGGGCCAGGTCCCTCCTTGCGCTTAACAAGGTCGAGGACTGCCACAAGGAGGACGTAGTCTTACTTTTCTGCAAAAACTGCACCAACAAAGGACTCCTTAATGCTATAAGTTGCCGTGACATAGTACACTTTGCGGAATTAGCAACCATAGTACAGAAGCACTGAGCGATGGAAAGCGCCTGGAAGACCCAGACAGAATTTTGGGGTAGCATGGCCCTCACCAGAACCTTTGTCCGAACTAAACGGTCGAACTCTCGTAAGTCGACCAATTCAATTCCCAAGAAACCGAAGCCCGCCCTAGGGCGTGGAACCATATTGGAAGAATGGCTCAGTGGGCCATGTAAGCTTCACAGTACACCGGATGCAGCTCCAACCCATAGCCTTAGGGCATGTTGGATACTCCGGCAGGTAGCAAAAAGTGGCGAGGATCTCCTCGAAAGCCATAAAGCAGAACAACATCCTGCCAAGGAACACAATACGGTGCTAACAGTCTTTGAGACTTTCGCCTCAAACAATAGGCGCAAGCGGGCTCATCGAAGCTCCATGGAAATCTGCCATGTTGCAAAAATAAATCCGTGGAACGACACGGCTATAACTTTCAATGCCAGTGACGAACCCCAATTCCAGACCGCCCGGGCACCAGCCGCTCTGGTCCTTAGCCCAATAGTGGATGGCTTTCGGCTTACTAAAGTACTCATGGACGGCGGTAGCGGATTAAACTTGATCTACAATGAAACACTCAAGAAGATGGAAATTGACAAAAGCCGCATTGAACAAAGCGGCACAAACTTCAGGGGAATTATCCCTAGTCGGGAAGCACGGTGCGCGGGAAAAATCACACTCGATGTGGTATTTGGCACCCCGGAGAATTACAGGTCCGAAGAAATCACATTCCAAGTGGCTCCTTTCAGCAGCGGATACCATGCCCTTCTAGGGCGGGACACATTTGCAAGCTTTCAAGCTATACCCCACTACAGGTACATGAAGCTTAAAATGCCCGGACCCAACGGAATTATCACTCTAGCTAGTGATCCGAATGTCGCACTCCGCTCCGAAAACAAAACCACAGCGCTAGCCTTGGAAGCACTGTCCGAAGCCCTAGCAGCAGAAGAATTAACAACACTGCGTGCCACCATGGATAGGGACGACGTGATACTCAACAAGCGAACCAAGTCCACCTCATTTAAACCCGTAGATGAGATAGTCAAATTCCAAGTCCACCCAATGGACCCCATGAAGACAGCTTCCATCGGGACATAGTTGAGCCCTGATATGGATGCCGCACTTTGAGACTTCTTGATCGAGAATTGGGACATTTTTGCCTAGCACCCATCGGACATGCCAGGCATCCCCCGCGAATTGGCCGAACACAACCTTAACATGTTAAAGGGATACAAACATGTTAAACAGACCTTAAGGCGATTTTCAGAGCCCAAACGGCAAGCCATGGGGGAAGAGCTAGCCAAGCTACTTGAGGCCGGATTCATCAGAGATATCAAGCATCCGGATTGGCTGGCGAACTTGGTAATGGTACCAAAGAAGGACAAATCCTGGCGCCTGTCCGTCGACTTCAAAGACCTCAACAAGGCTTGCCCCAAGGATCCCTTTCCCCTCCCTCTCATCGATCAAATCATCGATGACACAACAGGAAACGACTCGCTGTGTTTCCTCGATGCATACTCTGGATACCATCAAATAAAGATGGCAGAGTCCGACCAAGCTGCAACAGCTTTCATAACGCTTTATGGCCCTTTCTGCTTCAACACTATGCCTTTCGGGCTTAAGAATGCCGGCGCAACCTACCAACGCATGATTCAAACATGCCTGGAAAAGCAAATCGACAAAACAGTGGAGGCATACATGGACAATGTAGTCATAAAAACAAGACATGTCGAAACCCTAATAGATGACTTGAGGCTCACATTCGACAACCTCCGGACATATGACATCAAGCTGAATCTAGAGAAATGTGTTTTCAGCGTCCCCTCTGGAAAACTGCTGGGCTTCATCGTTTCCAATAGAGGAATTGAAGACAATCCGGCAAAAATCTGAGCTTTGTCGCAGTTGGCTATACCAACAGACCTCAAACACATCCAGAAACTAGCAGGATTTATCTCCAGGTTAGGAGAAAAGGCATTGCCTCTTTACCACCTTCTTCGGTGCACCGAACACTTCGTGTGGACAGATGCAGCCGCGGCCGGACTCGATGAGATAAAGACCTTATTGGCCAATAATCCAGTCCTAACAACGCCAAATATCGGCTAACCTATGCTGCTGTACATAGCTGCAACACATCAAGTTGTAAGCGCAGTACTCGTTGTTGAATGAGAGGTTGACGGATACAAATTCCCGCTACAGAAGCCGGTTTATTACGTATCCATGGTCCTCACCCCATGCAAATCCCGATACCCACACTATCAAAAAATAGCATACGCGGTCTTCATGGCATCCCGAAAGCGACGACACTACTTTCAAGAGTGTTCGATTATGGTGGCCTCCGAAGTACCACTAAATGATATAATAAATAACCATGATGCCACGGGCCGGATCGCTAAATGGGCCATTGAGCTACTTCCGTTCGACATAATATACAAGCCTCGGCAGGCTATCAAGTCGCAAGTATTAGCTAACTTTGTCACCGAATGGACGGAAGCCGAACTCCCTAAAGAGTACGGCGCATACTCTAACTGGATCATGCACTTCGGCGGCTCTAAAATGCTGGCCGGATTGGGAGCAGACGTAGTCCTGACGTCTCCCACCAGAGGGACGGTCCAATACATCCTCCAGATATTATACATAGACTCCAACAATGCAGCCGAATAAGAGGCTCTGTTGCACGGTCATCGGATGGCAGTCTCTAGGGGCATTCAACGCCTAGAGGTGCGCGGGGATTCAAACCTTGCAATATCCCAAATAAATGGAGACTTTGATGCAAAGGATACGAAAATGGTGGCCTACCGTAATGCTGTCCTGAAAATGTCAGCTCGGTTCGAGGGGCTCAAATTTCACCATGTGGCTCGAGAAAACAATCAAGCGGCAGATGTACGTGCCCGCATCGGCGCTAAACGCGACCCTATACCACCTAACATAATCCTGGAAAGGCTGTTCAATCCATCTGTGGTATGGGAAGGGGAGTCCGGCAATACCAGCACGGATCCAAATACATCCCCAAATTCCGAACTATCAGACATAATCAGAGGCTCTACCACCAAAATAACACCGTCAGCCCACGAAATAATGGCTGTCATCACCCCGTGGATAGAGCCTTTCTTGGCCTACCTAAATAGGCAGGATCTCCCCGAAGACCAAAATGAAGCATGCTGCATCGTCCGGCATTCTAAAGCTTACAAAGTCCATGAGGGGGAACTCTATAAGAAAAGTGCGACCGGAGTGCTCCAAAGGTGCATCTCCGAAGAGGAAGGGCGGCAGCTCTTGGCTGAAATCCATGCCGGACTGGGCGGGCACCACGCCGCGGCTCGAGCACTAGTCAGCAAGGCCTTCCGTACAGGTTTCTATTGGCCGACGGCCCGAGCAGATGCATAGGACCTTGTCCAACACTACGTCGGTTGCCAGCTCTTTGCCAATCAGAGTCATATGCCGCCTGCTGCTCTCCAAACAATCCCCATAACTTGGCCCTTTGCAGTCTGGGGGCTGGATATGGTTGGACCCCTTAAAGGGGGAAGCCACAAGAAAAAATACCTATTTGTCATGGTAGACAAGTTCACCAAATGGATAGAAGCCAAACTAGTGAAAATGGCCAAATCCGGACCAGTAATAGACTTTATATCCGGGGTTGTACACCGATACGGTGTCCCCCACAGCATCATCACCGATAATGGCTCAAATTTCACAGCCGATGAAGTGAAAGCTTGGTGCGGCAAAGTGGGCATTAAGCTCGACTATGCTTCCGTCTACCATCCTCAAACAAATGGCCAGGTCGAACGGGCAAACGGTCTCATCATGAGCGGCATCAAACCCAGAGTAGTGCGATCCTTGACAGAGTCGGACACTCATTGGGTCGAGGAGCTCCACTCCGTGCTCTGGGGGCTGCGGACCACGCTGAATTGCACCACCGGATACACACCATTTTTTATGGTGTACGGTGCGGAAGCAGTACTACCTTGCGACATAATACATGATTTGCCACGCGTACACATGTACGAAGAGAAGGAAGCCGAGTTAGATCGACAGGATAACTTGGACGCCCTGGAGGAGGAGCGTGATGTCGCTAAGGCCCGTTCTCCACTACTAGAAAAAGGACTATAGATGGGATTGACACTAATGGTGCACCAGACAACTGGTGCGCCATTAGTATATACTAATGGCGCACCACCTTCTGATGCGCCATTAGAGTTGAAACTACTAATGGCGCACCTGCCACAAGGTGCGCCATTAGTATCAAAATTTTTTTTGAACTAGTGCGCCTGTCCAAACATACTAATGGCGCATCCACAGGTAGTGCGCCATTACTAGTTGTAACTAGTAATGGCGCACCTTCCAGAGAGTGCGCCACTAATGTTGTTTTTTTTATTCCTTTTTTTGCAAAACTACTAATGGCGCACCGTGGTGTTGTGCGCCATTAGTATGTTTTTTTTGCAAAACTACTAATGGCGCACCACCAGGGGGTGCGCCATTAGTAACCTGGATTACTAATGGCGCATTTGTGGTTGGTGCGCCATTAGTATGTGGGCAGCAACAAGATATTTTGGACAGCCTCTCCTCCCACACTCACTTTCTCCCCACTTCATTCTCTCCACCGCCTCCTCCTTGTCTCGGGTGCCTCCTCTTTTTCACCTCATTTCCACCATAAATTCATTCAAATTAAGTGGTTAAGTTACCTTGTTTTGCTAGGTAAGTAAGGGCGGAAGCTATATTTATGTTGTTCCCCCTACAACAATGTGCACATGCACTTTTTATGGCCTAACTAGATCTATGTATGTTCGTGGTGTTGCATATGTTTGTGGTTTTGCATATGTGTTTGTGTTTGGAGGTGTACCGGTATTTGAAATGCGATAGTTGCCAATATTTTGCCGGAATGTTGACATTAAGCATTCTTTTTGGTCCTATTTTTAGGGAAAGTCATGCCAAATTTTTTCATGGTTCTAAAATATCGTTTTGCTCTACCCCGCAGGCGACCATGGTCCGCACGATGACCGAAGGCATCGTGAATAGGTTTTTGAGGTCCGCGAAGGCCGAGATGCTTCAAAAGAATGAGACGGAGATAAGATGTCCGTGTCGAAGATGCAAGCTGAATAGCCTTATAGCGGACCCGGATTCCGGGCAGGTGCGGGACCACCTGCTCTTGCGTGGTTTAATGGATGGCTATCGGTGGCAAGGTGATGAAGATGACTACGAAGTCGTCCATGGGGGCCGGGCAAGAAATGAGGAAGGGCAGCAAGACAACCACCGCGGCTCGGGCGGGCGAGAAGACGAAGAATCCCCAGGAGATGATCACGATGGTGATGCTGTACACAGTCATCATGTAGAAGAAGATGCAGGACATGATGATGATGCTGGCGGAGCAGACGAAGCTGGACCATCGATGGGCTGGGTGCAGGACACTCATATTTAAGAGCTGCTTCTCAAGCAGACGGATAACGCAAGAGCTGCCGCCCGAGAGAAAGCCAAGATGGATCAACTTGAGTTAGACACGGTTACTCCATTGTATGAAGGATGCAGGCCCGAGGATACCCGCCTGAAAGTAACGCTCATGGCTCTGGAGATGAAGGTAAAACACAAAATGACTGACGCATGCTTCGACGAGAACATGTCATTCTGGCACAAACGTCTTCCCAAGGGGAACAAGTGCCCGACCAGTTTGGAGGAGGCGAAGAAAATCGTGTGTCCTCTGGATTTACCGCACGTGAAATACCATGTGTGCATGAACAATTGCATCATTTATCGGGACGAGCACGCGGAGTCTACCATATGTCCGGTGTGCGGTGTCACTCGATACAAGAAGAGGAAGAATGCTCCTCGAAAAGTGGTGTGGTACTTTCCGATCACTCCTCGTCTGCAGCGATATTTCGTGGACCCTAAGGTAGCAAAGCTCCTACGTTGGCACGCGGATAGGGAGGAGAAGAAGCGAGAAGATGACGCAAATGATCCGGAGATAGATAAAAAAGACAAGATGCTGAGTCACCCTAAGGATGCGAGCCAGTGGCAAGCGTTGAACTTCGAATACCCAGAATTTGGGAACGATAGAAGGAACATCGTGCTGGGCGCGAGCACCGATGGAGTCAATCCGTTTGGCAGCCAGAGAAGCACACATAGCACCTGGCCTGTGTTTGTGTGGATGTACAACCTTCCCCCCTCGTTGTGCATGAAGAGGAAGTACATTCACATGAGTATGCTAATTGAAGGGCCGAAACAACCAGCGAACGACATCAATCTGTATCTGGGGCTGCTGAAAGAGGAGATTGACACGCTGTGGAAAACGCCAGCCAATACGTGGGACGCCGCAGAGAAAGAATATTTCCCTATGAGAGCCGCACTGCTCACGACGGTGCACGACTATCTCGGTTACGGATATCTTGCGGGGCAGGTAGTCCACGGATTTTCTAGATGCGTAAGGTGCATGGATGACACAATGTATCGCCAGCTAGATAGAGATCCCAGGTCTTTGAAAACCGTGTTCATGGGACATCGAAGGTGGCTTCGCGACGATGACCCATGGAGGAAACGCAAGGATATGTTCGATGGTGAAACCGAACCCCGAAAACGCCCGTGTACGAGGAGCGGCGAGGAAATAGACAAGCTGTTGAAAAATTGGAAAGACTGCCCGCTGCCGGGAAAGAAGCAAAAGGCGCCAGAGCCGCTGCTGAAGGTATGGAAAACGAGGTCTGTTTTCTGGGACTTGCCGTACTGGAAGATCCACCGTGTGCCTCACAGCCTTGATGTCATGCATATCACGAAGAACGTGTGCGAGAGTCTGCTTGGTACCCTGCTCAACATGCCAGAGAGGACCAAAGATGGGCCGAAAGCAAGGGCAGACTTGAAATCAATGGGCATCAGGCAGGAGCTTCACGCTATATATGATGATGATGATGATGATGATGGTGATGATGAGGCGAAGCAGGACACAGAAAGTCGTCGCAAAGGCAAAAAGGCCAAGAAGACCGGAAATGACTACCCTCCCGCATGCTTCACTCTATGTCAGGAGGAGATCGAGCAGTTTTTCACCTGCCTCCTAGGAGTAAAACTTCCTTACGGTTACGCGGGGAAGATAAGCAGATACCTAGACCCAGCGAAGCAGAAGTTCAGCGGGATGAAGTCTCACGACTGTCACGTGCTGATGACGCAGATACTTCCAGTTGCAATCCGTGGGATCATGGACGCGCACGTCCGTGAAACGCTATTTGGCCTATGCAACTTCTTCGACATCATCTCTCGAAAGTCGATTGGCGTGAGGCAACTCAGAAGGCTACAGGAAGAGATCGTGGTGATACTATGCGAGCTTGAGATGTACTTCCCGCCCGCATTCTTCGACGTTATGGTGCATCTGCTGGTCCATATAGTGGAGGATATCATCCAACTCGGGCCGACGTTCCTGCACAGCATGATGCCGTTCGAAAGGATGAATGGTGTCATCAAAGGATACGTTCGCAGCATGTCACGTCCAGAGGGAAGCATAGCCAGGGGCTTTCTGACCGAAGAGTGCATCTCCTACTGCACGAATTATCTAGGCATCGAGAACCCTGTTGGTCTGCCCGTCAACAGGCACCTCGGCAGGCTCGCTGGATGGGGTCACCGTGAGGGTCACCGCGAAATGCATGTTGACTTCGAGGGTCGACTCGCCGACTTTGAAAGAGCAAACCTAGTCGCGCTACAACACATAGAGGTGGTCGATCCTTGGGTGGTAGAGCACAAAACCTTTATTAAGAAGACGTACAATGACCGAGGCCAACAGAGGACGGACGGAGATATACTCAGAGAGCACAACTCATGTTTCACGCGTTGGTTCAAGCAGAAGCTTCTATCGTACCCTTTACATGAGGATTCTTCCGCGGAAGAACAACTCATATTCGCCTTGTCACAGGGCGCCGAGCACAACCTGATGACCTATGAGGCGTACGATATCAACGGCTACACATTCTACACCGAGGCCAAGGACATGAAGAGCGATGGTTATCAGAACTCCGGGGTAACGATGGAATCCTACACCGGTAACGACAAGGACAGATACTACGAAAGGATCGAGGAGATCTGGGAGCTGAGCTACGCTGGAGAGAAGGTCCCGATGTTACGTGTCAGATGGGCCAAGAACGTCATAAAAGAAGACCGGTATTTCACCACCATGGTTATACCCGAAGCCAAATCCAAGACCGCGGGCGCAAACGTCACCGCGAAAAATGAGCCATGGGTACTGGCTTCCCATGTGGACCAATGCTTCTTCATTACCGACCCGCCAAAGCCCAGTCGTGTTGTCGTGAGGAGAGGCAAAAGGAAGATCATCGGAATGGATGGAGTAGCCAATGAGCAAGACTTTGACAAGTACGGCGACCCGAGGATCGAACATGACGACGATGATGAAGTAGCAGCATACACCACAAGAAGAAGTAGGACCACCCTACCTAAAGGACGTCCGTTCCATAGAAGAACTCCATTTGCGAAAAAGAAGGGCAAGAAGATTGTGAACAGATAGCTGGCTAAGATCAGTTGTATTTAAATCGTAGACTTCATTTCTCGATTGTATTTCATGGGCACTTTTTGAACTATCATGAATATTTTTTAATTTCATGAACACTCGATCTCGATCCCCCTCCATCTCGATCGCTATCCCACCTCGCCTGATCCGGTCCACCGGCCGCCGCCGCCGACCGCCCGCACCCTCTCGATTCCCCTACTCAACCGCCGCCGCCGACCCCCGCACCCCTCCCCTACTCAACCGCCGCCGCCGACCCCC